>NC_135777.1:23265777-23275140 GCF_028453695.1 Augochlora pura | reverse complement strand
AAGGGTTAAACGGTATCTGATCCGTGAAACGACGTCGCACACAACAGATGAAAAACCGATGGGGATTATCTCCTCGAAAGCTGAACAACTCGCGTATCTTCGGCTCCCGGCGAGTCCCGCAATTATTTCCAAGTCTCGTCGGACGGTATCGGGGGGGGCCGGGCCCCCCCCCCCCCCCCCCCCCCCCCCGCCCCGCGGGTATCGACATTTCTCATGAAGAATCTACATTATTTCGAGGGCGGGTCGCCGTTATTGGCCGGCGGAATCGGCGCTCGGCTCGTTTTGTAATCGGCGATTCCGCGAGCCCGGCCGCGCTCGTTCGCGCATCGCCGCGGAAGAATCGGCCGGCGTTGATTTCGATATTTTATCCAGGAGAGGTTCAAAGAGCGAGAGAGAGCAAGAGAGAGAGAGAGAGAGAGGGTGAGCGAGGGTCGGTGGTAAAGGACGGCTGACATTGTCGACCGAGGCTGCCTCCGGGGAATAAATTGGAACCGTCTTCGGTGTCGCGTCATGCCATTTATTGTCATTTGTTCGATACCAACAACCGCACGCCGGGTTCTCCGTTTGGGCGTCGCGACGCTCGATGCCATCCATTGTCGATTGCTTTCCGAATCTCCGCGCGGAACACGCCGATCGTTCATCGAACTCCCCTTCCTCGCTCTCTCTCTCTCTCTCTCTCTCTCTCTCTATCTCTATCTGTCTCTCTCTCTCTATCTTTCTCTTTCTGTCTGGGTCCCTTTCGGCCTCTCGACCCACGTGCCGGACCGTTTTCACGAGCGATTGGACCGCGATCTTTTAAATGAATTGTTTTTTTCTTTCCGGCGCGGCCGCCGCGAGATTCCCCGCACGGCGTTGTTCCCTGTCTCTCGATTTGTTGTTGCCGCCTCTCTCTCTCTGTCCGCCCGGCCGCCCGGCCGCCCGGCCGGCTGGTCGGGGGCCCTCCCCCGTCGTTTTTCGTACGTCGATTAAACCGGCCGTGACGCGAGAAGGCTCTTTGAACGGCGCCGATCGAGGGGACACAAAAGAAACGACGATAACGATCCCGTCGGCTTTTGTCGAGCGAGAGAAAGAGAGGAGCCTCGGCTGCCGCTGCCGCTGCCGCTCCGCCGAGCGAAAGAAACATGTGCCTCGACTCCTCGTCCCGTCGGCTCCTATCGCTTTAATGAAAAAGGAACGCACTCGCGCTTCGCTCTCCTCTTCGCTCCGCTTTCCTCCGCTTCGTCCCGATCTGCTCCGCTTTCCTCTGTTCGGCTCTCCCTCCTCTCCTCCTCTCCTCCTCTCCTCGGCGATCCGACTCGAATCGACGCGCCCTTTCGCGTCTCCCCGAGAAAAGAATGGGAACAACGCGCGCCCTCCTCCTCCTCTTCCTTCTCCTCGCACAATGAATGAAATCGAGCAGCGCGAGTAGTAGCCTCGGCTCCTTCTCCCTTCTTCGTCTTGTAACCTAGAGACTGCGGACGAATCGTTCATCGGCAACGTGACTCGCGCCGAGCACCTGATGTTAAAGACGACGAAGGGTGATTAGGAAATAAACTTCGTCGCGGTGAAAACAGCAAATTCGGTCGGAGAAGAAATGGAAAAGTAGAAAATTGAGGGCCTTTGTGGAATAAAACAAATAACTGTAACTGATTTAATCATAAATAACTATGGAAATAATAAATAACACACTGAATTCGACTAGACCGTTTCATTTGCGAAAGAGTTCCAACGCCGCCCCTATAATAAATATTAATTTCTTCTAATTTCGCTTTAATTAATTAAATTGCTTCAGCTATGTCGAGAATTCAGTGGTCGACAGTCGCTACTCAACGCGTTAAAGAAAAATAATAAAATTCCGTCCGCAGTACGTAACGTCGTCGACTCTGTGATCTTTGATTCGAGCTCGTTTCTTCTCTCCTCTCCTCTCCGCCCCGCTCCGCTCGGCCACCTTCGCTCTAGGATCGTAAATATTATAATAAAGCTGCTCGGTTCGAGCCACGATGAATATTGATGTCGACGCCTCGCGCGTTACGTAAACGCGCGCGCGGAACGGTCCGCGAGGAACACTTTGTCATGCTTCTCGCTCTCGCGCTCGGCGCGCACCGCTCGCGCGGAAATGGCCGGATCCGCGGGGAAAATACGCGGGAATGGGACTTTTCGAAGCGACGATGATTGTTTGCGTGGAATCGCTGCGTCGTTGCTTCAACTTTTCCGCGCGAATGGCGATTATGTGGTGTTGCTAATAATTGTTGCACAGTTTTCAAACAATAGTAGATAAAACTGTAGATAAAACTGTAGATAAAACTGTAGATTTCGCAGCTATTTTTTATAATTGTCGATCGTCAAAAATTATGAAAATAAGTCGCGAGGTTTCGAATAATCGTGTCTCCTCTTCCCTAATTGTCCATCTCTTTTTACAAGCCGATGAACAACAATGCGAGAAAAATTTCCTTGCACTTCTACGATCATGTAATAATAGAGGAATGTGTCCATGAATCTCTGCAGAGTATACTAACCTTGAAAGTCGCGATTTTCCGCGGAAAAATCTCATCGATCAGCTTTCGTTTTCATTCGAACACAAACGCGTCGCGTGCGCATAGCTGCAGAGATCTGCGCTCCAATCGTCCCACCGATTTTATCCCACGCGTTGTTTTTCTTACAATGTTATGTACGCGATAAAGATTCGCTGTATAATCGCTGTCACGTCGCGTTCCAACAATCTACCATTAATATCGTCGCAGCACGACGATAAATAACCTATTGGTTTGAATCGATAAAAAAAAAAAATTGAAAAAAACAGAAAAAGGGAGAGAGAAAGAAATTCACGAAAAGAGCTAAAAGGGCGACGAGAAGATCCATAGTAGAAACAAAAAACGCATAGAAATAGAAAGACAAAAAAAACAAAGCCGAAAAGAGAGAGAGAGAGAGAAATTCAGAAAAAGCGATAGAGACAGAGGTAAACGAAGAGAGACGCGAAGAGAGCTCTCGACGTAGAGAGAGAGAGAGATTGAGAGATGGAGTCAGAGATAGACCAAGAGAGAGAGAGGGGGGGGTGGCAGGGCCTCGAGATGTCACCTCGAATAAAAAAAGCGGATATTCGAGCGATGTCGAGGGCGGCCGCGGAATGTTACGCGGCACGCGATACAAACCGACTACGGGTGCCTTGGGCTCGGGAATGACGGGTGCGCGAGCGTGTCGGTGTATGCCAGCCGCGCGGCGGCCGATATGCAATAACTCCGCGAAATTCTGTGCGAACGGGCCGGCGGGCGGGAGCGGCGGGAGCGGCGGGAGAACGCGAACACACGGGGCCGGGTGGAAGCGGATAGTCGGCCGAAGAGCGAGCGGAGGGGGGGCACACAGAGAGCGAGTTCTCGTGCGAGCTATCGTTCCATCTTCCGCAATTCCAGCGGCGAAAACGCGGCGGCGCGGCGCTGCGGCGATATTAGCCGGCTGATAAGGTGATAGAGGCTGCCGCGCGCGGATAGCCGTGCCCGGCCACGGCCGGCGTGTCTAGGCTCCCGTAGGAGGAGGAGAAGGAGGAGAAGGAGAGGAGGAGGCGGGCAGCCCGCGTCAAAACGCCGCCATGAGAAATGGCTGCGGAGGCGAGCGGCTTCGTACACCGCGCATTAGCCGCGATTCCAATTTCGGTACCCGAGCCCGACGATACGCCGACCCCTCGAAATCACCGGCCGCGAACGGCGAGAGCCTGCCTCGCGCCGTCGCCCATCGCGGCGCACGAGTCCTGCGATTTTCATAGGCCGCTAAGGGGCACGGTGCGAGGACGTCTCGTTTCCGCTGGGCGAAGGGTTCTCCGAATTTTTATTTACCGAAAACATCCGCCAGGTACCAGGAACAATCTCTATATAAAGTAATAATATGATAATTGAAATTATAATATATAAAGTAAAAATTGTTTATAAGAGTCGCATAACGCAGGAGTTCATCCATTCGCTGCCGAGAGTTCATTGCTAACAGGAGAAGGATTTATTTATTATACTTCAGCTGTTATTATTTTCTGCTTCTCATCTTTTACTTACTATTATCTCTGCTTATTATTATTATTATTATTATTTACTTAGTATGATTTATTTATTTGTAGAAGAAGAGCAATCTTCTCGAACTAGGCTCAGCCTATCTCAAACAAAAACCTTCTTCTCTCGGTAATTGATACGATAAATTACCGAATTTTCATTATCAAATTCAATTAAAAATCAAGCTTAAATAAAATTCTCAGTTTAAAATCAAATAAACTCAAAAACAACTAAACCAACATTAATCAACCTAAACCCAATCAATAAACTAAATTTTAATGAATTTCCTCATCAAAATTAAATTGTAATTAAATAAATGAAAAAATAAATAAGAGAGCAACCGTGAGTTCGCAAAATCTACGGCCCACTTACAAAGTACCCTTTCTATCGGCCTCGACGTTCGAGTCGACCGCCATAATTTCTGGATCGCGTAAAAGTTCGCCCGCTCGCAGCCTCTTCGCGCGAAGTTTAATGGAGTCTGAGCCCCGTACACCGTGGGTTCTCGCAATCTGCGCGACGAATGTGCGGGAGACGAGCTCGCTAGAGTGCCGACTGCCGTGCAAGCTGCGTACAGTCGGATTCCGTGGGGCACGCCGCGGTATTGTTCTCTCTCGAGCCGGCCGGTGCGCTCTTCCCCGGCTCTTTCGCTTCGCTCCGCTCTTTCCCTATTTCGCTCGCTCTCCCGGCTTCCTTCCTGCTCGCGCGAACGACGCGACACAATGACGGGGGCCGCGTGACCCAATGCCACGCACCGGCGCGGCGCGGCGCGACCGGCTCTTCATTAGGAGATCCTCGCCGAAGAAAATCTAGGCGTCGACGCTTCATTATGATCGCTCGGCGTCCGCTCTTTTGCGGATTTAACGGTCCGCGGAGCAGCTCCCCGGGATCTTTGTTCGGTTAAACACGGGTCCGGAGCTTTCTCTTTTAATTGTACGCCCTCTCTCTCTCTCCTCCGACTACTAACTCTACTACTCCGCCGTTCGCGTTTTTTTCGGCCAGTCCCGAGGGACACGTCCCCGTGGCTTCCATCGACCGCGGAACACTACCCCGATTGCAAGCCTCGGTCGACCCTGTTGCTGTATCGGGGATGCTTTATCGGGTGTTTCCTGCCGTTTGTTCGGCCAACGACGTTGCCAGGATTTTGTTTAGGGCTGGCCGAACGTGTTGGTCTAGATTTTTATTTTATGGACATTATTTAGATATTTACAGAGTACGTGGAACAAATGAGGTGACAGTTTACGATAGTGATGGTTAAACGAAATGTTTGTACAATGTTATATTGTATAATTTCTTGTACAGCATATTTAATTTATTTATTTTAACACTTAGCTGATCGAATGAAGAGATTACCTTGTTTTAAACTACTTTGCTCTATACATGTATTTGATACACGCAAAATACATAAGAAATATGAATTAAAAAATACATGAGCGAACTGTAGCTTTCTGTTCCCCGTAGCCGCGTTATGTACATACTTATTGTATTAGAGCAACGTCTCTTTCTCGAAAAAAGATTCTCTCTCCGGCCGCAGAGTAATTTCGCGGCTCCCTTGCCCGGACCACCGTAGAACATTAAGGATCGATGACGGGGGGGTTGGGACGTCGAGTTGGAAAGTGGTTCCCGGGAGCCAGTGGGGGGGGTTGAAACATGTCCTGATATCTCATGGTTCGCACGTAGCGCGCGACTTTCAGCCAGAATTCAGGCGGCGACGAGACAGGATTTCCTTAAGTCGAGAGCAACACCTGGAATGGAAATTTCGCCGCGCGACGCGAGGCGAGGGCGAGGCGAGGCGAGGCGAGGGCGAGGCGACGTACGACGGAAGCTTTTCCGCGATTCTCCCGGTCGATAGTCGATCCGCGAAACTTTCTCGGAGTAGCTCGGCTTGTCCCCGCGCGCGCGTTTCTGCATACGCGGGTACGCACAGTTTACAAACGACCATAATCGTATCCGAGGACGACTCAATAAAGCTGCAATGCGGCAAACGACTCGGTATACACCAGAAGAGCAGGCGGAGAGAGAGAGAGAGAGTTCTTTTTCCGGGGCGGTGCGCTCGCAATAAAATTTATTTCCCGGCCGGTTTGCCGCAAAGGAATGAAGTAATGCGACCGACGCCGCTCTCACGGTCGCCCGTTTTGATACCATCCGCTTTCGATCCGCGCACGTTTTTAGGGGGACCGCGACGCCATGTTTCGCCGCCTGCTATGGTATTTCGTGGATGTTTGCTCGATCGGAGGATCGACCGTGGGATAAATCGCGGCGGGTTACGCTACTTACTTCGGCGACTCCGATTTTATATTTCATTGAGAGATACCAAAACCATAGTAATAATCGCTTAATAATTGTAATAATGATTATGGTACAATTTTAAATTAGTTGCACGAATTATGGTATTTTATTCGGATTTTCAATTTCGGTCTCGTTTTATTTTCCTTCACTTGATTTTATTTAATTTCATTCTCGTTTTATTTCGATTTAGTCGATTTTATTTAATTTTATTCTTGTTTTTCTTTTTATTCCCTTTGATTCTATTTAATTCTATTTTTCGTTTCATTCGATTCCATTTTATTTTAATTAGCTTTATTATTCATTTATTTCATTCCATTTAATTTCAATTAATTTTATTCTTCATTTACTTGACTCCATTTAATTTCAATTAACTTTATCCTTAATTTACTTGATCCCATTTTACTTTAATTAATCTTATTCCTCATTTACTTGACTCCATTTTATTTCAATTAATTCCATTCTTCCTCCACTTGCCTCCATTCGATTTTATCCGGCAACATCTAATTTTATTCTTGTTTCATTCGATTTCCCGTCTCCAACCCCCCCCTTGTACGATCGCGCTGCACGGCGCGCGACGGGCTCGTAGACGGAACACACTCGTAACCCCCCAAGGAAATCCATAAAGTTCGACGGCCATTTGATCTGTTCGCTCGATCAGAAGATCTCCGGGCGGATAAATCACGGCGACGGCGGGCCGTTTCTTATTTCAGCGACAGGAATTTTCGTTTAGCGCGTTTATCTTGGCTCGTAGCGGGCTCCCGGGCAACTCGGGTGTTCATCCGAGAGCGGCTCCTCTTTCTTGTTTATCGCGCAGCTCTGTTATTTGCCCCGACGATTTTTGCGACGCGTCGCAACACACCGTGTATTTCATAGCAATCCTCCTCCTCCCCCTCTCCTCCTTCCCTCTTCGTGCCACCGTTAGCAGTTTCTTCCAATTTTCCGAACTGTTCTTCCGCGAGAAGACAACTTTCCATTCGCTCGATCAATTTTCTATCCGCCTCTCTTCCACGCGATTCTTAATTGGAGAGGGCCGCGACGAATCGAGAAGCCGATGGAAATTTATAGCTCGCGACGCTTCCGGGTTCTCGGCATTTTCTATCAGCGAAACGTTCGTCGAGTCCTGGGCATAGGGCCCCAAGGGCGATCTTCGAACAACGAAGACAATTTACAGTTTACGATGCTAGCAATGGTAAAAGGCGATTTTTGAGGAACCGAACCAAGTAATTTTAAAAAATAATAATAATAATAATAATTATTATTATTATTCTTTATTAACGGGCTAGTAAGACCCTTTTGTGTTACATAGATGTTGTATATATACATAGTCCGGAATACATTTGAATAATATACATTATAAATCATAATATAAGAGTGTGTGATGAATTAATTACAGAGGGTGTGTTTTAATGGCTGGAGTTGCTGCCTTTGTAAATTGGCTCAATGAATTGCCAAAGAAGTCGATTTTTGGACTAAGTTTATTTGCTGTTCGTAATGCTCTCGTTATACAATTTTGAGATCCTAAATTGGTTTTAAAGTAATAATAATTTTAAAAATTAAAATAATAATAATTTTAAAAATTTTTATTAAATATAAAACGACGGTTTCCGCGCAGAATTTTCCGGTGCGTGAAATTTTCCGTCGACGAGGGAGTTCGACGGCGCGGGAAAAGAAGTCGTCGTTTCAAAGGGCACGCGGGAGTGGGGCGAGGGACGTGGCGCCGATAATTTCTCGGGGAAAATCGCGCGGCCCTGGAAATTAACGCGGCGTAGACGGATCCTAATCCGCCGCGCAGATTGAAAGCGTAATTCGCGGCCGGTAATTTACCGGGGCGAATTTCCATGGGGAATCCCTCCCCCTCTCTGTCATCGGGCGCGATTTTTACCAGTCGCCCGCTTCGGAGAGGGGGATCAAGAATTGAAAACGACGCGGCGCGACTCGGCTCGACTGTCGGGCCGAAGTCGGGCCGGCGGGATGGGCGAGATAAAACGAACCGCGGATCCCGGTTGCGGGAGAGAGTTACGAGAGAAAGAGAGAGAGAGTTACGAGAGAGAGAGAGAGAGAGAGAGATTTGTAGAAAAAGAAGAAAAGCTGATACATTTAATTTTTTTTGACAATGTTGCAGGCGAGCAAAAAATCGGAAAAAAATCGAGCAGACGAGCCGCGATAGCGCCTTGTCAGGGAATTAATATAAAAATGACTAATACGTTAGTTTTCGAGAGATCTTCGATTTTTCGATTATTTTTTCGTTTAGGAGCTAGAAATTCGTAGAAAGAGAAAAAGCCAGGCGAATCGAGAGAAAATAAAAAGAAAGACAGAGGGAGAGAGAAATTTATGAAAATAGAGAAAGAGAGTGGTAGATTCGTAGAGAAAGGAAGGGAGAAGGGGAGGTGGATAAAGGGAGGCTGGAAATCTGGAGAACAGGAGCGGAGGATACATGAACGAAGCCAAGCAATCGCGCTCGGGAATAGTAATCCGCACTCTGGATGAGTCGCGCTTTGTCCGTCGTCGACGGGAACCAGACACACCTCATTTTCACCGAGCGGTATCCTTCCGCAGCGGAGATCTCTTTCCCGTTCGCTGGTTCGCTCGCTCGCTCGCTCGTTCGTCGGCAGGGGTCCGTCCGTCCGTCCGTCCGTCCGTCGGCCGACTCTCGCTTTGGGGATGCTTTAATTTTTCTGCGATTCGTGGGAAATCGTCGCGGTAGTGTCCCAGTAATCAGAGGCGGACTCGTTAAAGACGGGGATTTGGTAGCCGGGCGAGTGGAACTCCGCTAAAAAGATTTAATTCGGTGGAGTCGTCGTCGCAAGCTCGCGTGTGCTCGCTCCGTTATTAACCCTTTGCACTCGAACGGCGATTCTGAGGCACCGCTAAAATTGTTACAGCACGTTTCAAAATCATTTTTATATTATGAGAAATTCAATGTCAGAAATTATTAAGAGTACCACTGTTGTCGCATGGGTTGAAGTATTAAAGAAAAGAGTAATCTTGAGAGCTTTTGCTTTAATTTATCTGTTATTTTCAAATAAATTATAAAGATACCAAATTTATTAAGACTTAACCTCGAACG
>NC_135777.1:23259036-23265677 GCF_028453695.1 Augochlora pura | reverse complement strand
AGTGATGTTTGACGATTGATCCCGGGGCTCGCTTATCGCTCCCTGATACTCTTGTTTGCTGAATAAACAAGAGCCGCGCCGCGACGTCGTCGCATCGCGGGGCCAGGTGAATTCGTTAACGGGCTCGGTCGTCGTCGACGTTGAAACTGGCCCGGCGACGTATCTCGAAAGGCGGGCGGGTCTGCGAACGATCGCGAGCGTCCGCGAGAGAAACGGCTCCGCGAGCCCGCCTTAAGCCGTCGCGTGCGCCAGCATTCCGGCGCCCTGTTAATTGTCTCTCGCCGGGGACGGGGACATCGCGGGTTCATAACTCTCCGGGTCGCTTCGCCGAGTCTCTCCAGTCTCTCCGCGGCTGTTCAGTTATTCACCGCGGCGCACCGCCCGCGCGCCCCTCCGGCCCTAATTGGCCTAATCGGGGCACGAGTGCGTGCCGCGCGCGCAAAAATCCCCTTCGGCTTCCCTCGCGATTCGCCACGAAACCGATTCGCCGGGCCTGCCCTCCCCCTTCGTCCTCTATTTTCTCGTCATTTATATATTTTTTTCCATTTTCTAGTTCTCCTTCTCGTCTTTACCCCTTCGTCCTCTATTTTCTCGTCATTTATATATTTTCTTCCATTTTCTAGTTCTCCTTCTCGTCTTCACCCCTTCGTCCTCTATTTTCTCGTTCTCCTTCTCGCCTTTACCCCTTCGTCTTCCATTTTTTCGTTCTCCTCGCGTTGTTTTTCATCCACCGGAATTATGTATAGTTGAGCCGACTTTAATTATGGGTCTAATTAGGTCCGCGTTCAATTATGGGTCTTGATTAAATTATATATGACTTCTTTAAATTATTTACTATCTTATTTGCTGTACCATTGTATTCACTATCTCTATCGCTCGAAAAAGTCATTGGAAACCCTCGCCAACTCGATCTCGTCGCGTGTACACGCGGAAACGATGTCGCGGCAGCTTCCGAAGCCATTTCGGCGCTATCCTCGAGACGCCCCCCCCCTCTCCTCCCTGTCGTTGCACGATTATTTAAGGGACACTCGTTCATTATTTCGAATCTGCCGACCCTGATTGGCGGTGTCGTTATTAAAAATTACCCGGTGCCCAGCGGCCGGACGCATAATCAATCCCGAGGGTCGTTCAACCTTGCAACACACCCCACACACACCCCCGCCTCCGCATCGATTTTTCATCTTTTCGTTCCGCAACCGGGAATGCACTCTGCGCGCGGACCCTTCGATCGCGGCTCTTCTCCCTCTCTTTCTCTCTCTCCATCCTCTCCTCTTTCTACTCCTACGAGCATACTTTATTGTTTTTGATACTACAGAACCGGGCGGCCCGCTTCTCCAAACTTGGTGCGCGTGATTTTCCAGATTTTCGAATGAAATTAATTCTCGCGGACGTTCGGAGATTATTATACTTCATCTTGTTGTGATAATTTGTATTGAAAGGTGTTTTGAAAATAATAGGATTTAGGAAGGGTTATTTGGTGTCAGTTTAGTGTTTGGGGTCTGTCAGGTTTCGTAGTGGACATTTGGGTAAATTATAATTATTATTACCAGTATTATTAACATCGCCGTTACTGTTACAATTACAATTATTATTACCAGAATTGTTACCAAAATTATCATTATTAATATCACCAAAATTGCCACCAAAATTATCATTATTATTATTACCACAATTGCCACCAAAATTATCATTATTACTATCACCACAATTGCTACCAAAATTATCACTATTACTATCACCACAATCTCGCCTCTCTTTTTTTAAACAAACGTCATACAGCCTCCATTATCAAACGGTCAAGTCGACCTCGGGGTCCGAAAGAACCCACACATACTATACCGAAGGGTTGAGACCGCGACGCGTCGCGTCCCGTCGCCGTGCAATCGAGAGTTCGAGGCGGCCAAAGTTTCCGTGGATTTGTTCGCTGTCGCGGAATAGATTGCACGGTAACTGTACTCGATGCAGAGCCCGGCTCTCCTGCATATTCCACGATTCCTGGGAGCGAACGGGTACGGCACGACGGCACGACGGCACGGTCACCAGCGACTACTTGCCAATTAGCTCGCCGCTTCGCGAGAAATTAATGATCCGTCTCCGGAGGGACACGTGAGACGTCTACGTAAGGTGTGTCGTTGTTCGTGTACCCTTTCACAAGCTTCCACCTCCCGCACATTTCGTTTTTCTCAGAAACTGTTATCGTCACCGGAGAACACCGCAAAATGCTGGCCAATGTTTCATATGCTAACCCTTGCTAAACCGCGACCGGGTTCTTTCGATACCCGAATTTTGAGGTTACGGTTTGACGCTTGACGTTTGGTGCCGTTTGGTTGGGGAATTCTATGGTGTGGTGATGGCGATAGGGATAGTTGTTGTAATAAATCGAGACGTGGTTCAAAACTATAATTATTTAATGTGAAAAGTACAATTATGTTAGGTCTCTCTGTGGACGCTACACGTTTACCAGTGCGAAGACGAATCGGAACAGACAGTCGTATACTGTCTCACTTCACACTATAGCTCTCCGACGGAAACGGAAGAACTATCTCGCGACTCTTGCATACCATGTGGCGCGAAATACAAAATATGATAGTTAAACTATATTGTAACATCCATTATTTCCAACAATAGTAATGATAGGTGTAGTGATAGTAGGGGTAAATAGTAATAATGTTGGTAGTAATAATAGTCGTAGTAATAATAATAGTACAAACAGTGGCAGCAATAACAGTAGTAATAATAATAGTAATAATAATAGTCCCAGATCACGGGAGTTCGCATTCTTGCGGGGGTTGACAGGGTCTCGGTAAAAATTGGAGACGATTGCACGGGGCAAGTGAATCACTCGGAGGTTATTTAGGCGACCGGGATGATCGCGGCGGGCAGAGGAGCGCGTTATTAGACCGGCGGCGCCGGCACTTTCCAGGAAATTCCGTTTCAGGAATAGTTGCCGTTCCACGCAGCACTCTCTCTCTCTCTCTCTCTCTCTCTCTCTCTCTCGTATCAGTTAATAAGGATTAATTCCAGGGGCGTGGCTGACGCATTGGCAAAGTCACTCGTACGAGAGAGAGGCAGTCTCCGCGATACCGTTTATCATACCGTGGAACCGTGAGCCGAGCCCAACGACCACGAGGCCCCGTGTTTCCCACCTCCACCCGCCCCCCGTCCCGGCACTCATCGTCCCGCGCGCGTGTACGTGCATCGCGAATCCGCCCCCCTCCCCCTCGGGAACTTTCCCGGCAAGTTCCGCCGATGCCGGGGCATAAATAACAAGGGGAATCGTGTTCGCGCGCGGCGCGTCCTGAAATTTTCGGAACGCGGCTACGCCTATGCGCCGCGACTGGCGCGCACGCGGCACGCTCGAAGAATTTATCGTGACGTGGAAGGTAATGCGGCCGTGATGCGCCGAGACGACCGGCGACCGTCGCCCGCGGAACGCGAGCCGGATCACCGGCGATCCTGCGACGGCTCCCGAGGGTTTCCCGACGGTTCCCCGACGGTTCCCCGACGGTTTTCCGACGGCGCGCGACGCGGTATTTTTACGAGCCAGTGGAACGAAATTATTGTGTCCAGGAAATATCAATCCCGGTTCACTTTATTTCGCGTGAGAGAACCATCGTATTTCGTTCTCCATGAAAATGTGACATAACCTGACATGTGTTAGGTTGTCGTAAGCATTTAATCGAGAATTTGATGATATATTTTAAATGGCTCCACTTTGAAGTCCTCCGATGTAAATGGTCAATATTAATGCGTAAACTATATCGTTGTGAAATAAAATTAACCCTTTGCGCCTTTAACCCTTAACTCTCGGGCGCCTCTAAAATTTATCATGCCGCGTTTCGAAAAATAATTTTTATCAAATTTACTAATATTTCAAGATTTGTTAATTGCCATCATCCGTTACGTAAGACATAAAATTCAATTTTATAATGCATAAAATGCTCCAGGTTCTATAAAATGGAAATACTGTAAGTCTGACGAAATATTTTGGATTTCCAGTTGAAATGGCTCCGACTGTAAAGGGTTAAAGAGCCTTAAATACTGTTCGAAAGTCCACTGTAGTGGACGACTGGAAAGATAGTCGGACAATTGCGTGCTATTTACAACAAAGAAAATACGATTGATCCCCGTGCCATATCTCCACGAAATTGCTCCATCTTTCTGAATACAAAGTCCTCTAGATCCGAGATGAAATATCGATGCATCCGGACGAAACTTTCGCAATATTGCCGGGGAATCAAGGAGTCCTTTAAGGACTTCCTATGCAGAGATAATGCCATGTCCTTTATTTTCTCGGTCAAGCGTGGTCATATGAAACTGCTGGAACGAAGATCGGTCTATATAGGTCATCGCAAAGCTTCTTATTGAAAATAACATTTATATATTTAAATGAATATAGGATAATTTTATTTTCCGTATTACAAAAGAACATAGAAGAAAGCAAGAACGTCGCATCGCTTGCGTGGTCAGAATAACAGATTATCGATGACATCGTAACGGGGCCGATGGCATCGAGAGAAACAAAACCCTAACGAAGAGGGCACAACTGATTCTGCAAATCGGTGGGCAGTCTCCTCATTTGTCATGATCGCGGCGCAGACTATGAGAAGCCTCCTTTATTTTCCAACACTTCTCATCAAAGTTTCTATTTAGGAACAATGTTAAATGGTGAAACTATCGCAAGAATAAATTTCATATGCATAAAAGTGCAAATTGTTGTACAAAATAAAAATACTTTAAGCCAGAGAAGTTATTCTAAATTTACGGTTAAAATTGTTTCGAGTGCAAAGGGTTAAAACAAGATTTCGACTCGGCTTTTTATGCGCACCTGCCCTCCCTTTCCGAAATTTCTGCAAACCGCAGACGTGGGCATTCGCGACGGCGATGGGCCGAGGGTGTCGAGGCGTCGATGTTTTGGCGTCGAGCAACCTAGTCTCGCGCCAGTCAAGGAAAAGAATCCCCTGGTCTTCGTTCAAGGGTCCGCGTTTCGGATGATAATGCTTCGGGGACAATTCGAGCGGCGATCGTCCGAGCGGCGAGCGTCAACAGCCTGGAATTACCAGTCGGCTCTCGATAATTCACCGGTGGCCGTGCGCGAGCGCGCGCGAGCCCTGTTTAATATCCAATAGAACACGGGACTCTGTTCTTTGCGGTATCGACTAGCCGGCTAGATTGGCTGTCAGCTATCGATCAATCTCGGAATGCCGCGCGGCGAACTTCCTCTCGCGACTGCACAACCACCCCCCCCTGGGTGATTGATCGGCACGCCGTTCCGACGATCGTTCTTCGAACTTGAAGCCGCCGTGTCTCCCGCGGACAATCTGTCCATTAATATTGTTAGGCGAGCAGAATTAATGCTAAACCCGCGGATTTTTCCGGCGCGCGGCGCGCGGCGACGACGACGGCGGACGCGCAGCGGGAATTGATGGACGCGCTAATCGAGGCCGATTCTTGGCGACGTCTTCATCGTCGCCGGCCATTTGCCTGGGAACGTTCTCTCGTCGAATAGGGTGGCTCTGCCAATCGTGCGCGCGATTTAGCCTTCTCAGTGCCGGGCGAAAGAGCCAAATTTCACGGTTCTAAATAACAAAGGTACATAAATAAGAAACGGTCTTGAAGCGTTAGGTTGGAAATCATTTTTCGGCGTATCTGCTGCGAATATCCAGCTAATAGATCGAACTCGATTCGAAACGGGGATGCAGGTGACGAGGTTTTAAACGCTGGACATCAAACGATATCAAATTCGAAACTGTATCAAAAAGGCTGGCGGCGATGCTTTGACTGTCGTCGATGGATCGTTCGCCGATTTTTTCGTGCGTGTTTGACGAGAACAGTCGGATCGAATGGTAGACAATAAAAGTAGACGAGTCTGATTTAATTTCTTAATAACATCCATTTGATGGAGTAAAACGTTCGGACTGGAAAATGGACGTCTTTTAGATATCCGGTGCTCGTTGGAATATATGCAAAAATAGCTAGCTACTATGCTTGTGATTTTATGGATCGAAACACGTTGATCTCGTAAAATCGAAAAATTACTTTTCACTTGACTTGCATTATTAACCTTTCAATTTAATCGCATATTTACGAAACATAAATAAAATACGATCTAAACAAAAATATCTAGAGAAAGGCATTGTCTCGTATTTACTAACTTTTTAGGAAAATGATCGATCACTCTCTCTGGACAGGTCAACAACTGTACCAGCTACTCTATAATAATTTCTACAAATCCATCGATTATTTCTTCCGTATTCAACAATCCGTTAATCATTCTCCTTCTCGTTAAAAATGAATAGAAAACGTGCCACCAAGCTGGCTAGTCTAAAATCGAAAACCTAGATCGCGCCTAGCGATGGATCGACGATCGATCGTTCTCGGTCGCACAGCAGAACCGCGGCCGCTTCTCGCGCCGGCTTCAACTCGTATATCACCGCGCTCGATCTCTATCTGGCTTATAGATCAGCGGCAAACGAGCGCAATAATACGTCGCCGATCGGGCCAAATGAAATCGGCGTTATCAGCGACTTAACCCTTTGCACTCGACGCCAATTTAAATCTAGATCCAAAGTAGCTGCTTCGACCAGCTTTATCCTCATTTTATATCATTATAATTATAATATTATTATTATTATTATTAT
>NC_135777.1:23243255-23258936 GCF_028453695.1 Augochlora pura | reverse complement strand
TATTATTAATACATTTATACATTTTATGTTAATATATAATATATTACAGTAGTGTAATTTATGCATATAAAATATTCAGTCGTGCGACTTGTAAAACTGTTTTCTACTCTTTCGATGATCTCTTAAATAGAAGGCTTTTTAATAACGTCAAAATTATTTTGGAAATGCTACAACAGTTTTCAATGGCGCCTCGGAGGCGTCACTCGAGTGCAAACGGTTGATCTCGCCGGCTGATTTACTCGGCGACCGTGTTCTCCCGTCTGCTAACCGGCGTTTCCTCCGCGGACGGTTTTTCCACGATAGACCGGCGTTGTCCACGAAATCGCATCGACCGGCGGCGCGCCGGGATTGCGGGAGTCTACTTAAAGTTTATTCCAGCGGCATAACAATAGAATCGAACGGTGCTCCGGCGACGGAGCCAAAGCGCCCGGCACTGGAACGGAGCCGTAACGCGCCGCGCGATACTAAAGATGCAACGTGAGATTGCACCTGCGCCGAGAGAGAGACCGGCTCTCTCTCTCTCTCTCTTTCTTTCTCTCTCTGCCCCGTCTGGCCCTTAACTCACTTATCCTTGCTACGGGCCGCGCGTTTCCGGCTGATGAATATTATCGGCGCGCGAGCGTTGAACCGCCGCGACGCGGATTCAACGCCGGATTCGAGCGACGCGGAAAAATCGAACAATTAATATCCCTTTCTTTTTTTGCTTTGCGATGTAATGGTAATCTAGAGTCTTTGTACGCGGTTTTTATCCGAGTCGACGCGGTTCTCAATGACTTTTTCAAGGAGGAGGAATAGCGAACATATTGACTTGATTTGAACAAGATGGAAAAATAAATTATTTAAGTAATTCTCTTAACACGTTCATCGTCGCGTCACCCATATCTGGAAGACACTAATTTCGGACCAATTTTGAAAATTTATTTTCATTGCAATATATTCGAGCAAAATGAACTCGACTATGATCTTTCGCTCGCGAAAGAGTTCTAATGTCATCCCCTATGATGACATTATAATGTGAAATTTTTAGTTTTATTTTAATTAATTAAATTGTTTCGATTATGCGGGGATTTTGGTGTCCAATTCTCAGCGGCGAACGTGTTAATATTACCCAACTTTTCTAGTCACTTTCTAGAGGTAAATACCGACTGGAAACACCGTCACGTCATTCCGACTGCACTTGCTAGAAACAAGTATACTCAAACCGCTGGCAAATCTAGCGTTAATAACCCGTCGACGCCGCCACGGGCGTTCTCGCGATGGAAAACAGTTCAGCCTCGAATGACCCGAGAAAACTCGATCGCGAGAGCCACCCTGTACGTTACGATTACAACAAAATTCTTCGCGATCATCTCCGAACAATTCGTCCGAGACGAATCGCCTCGAAAGAAGCGCTATAATTACGTACCCACGATCCGGCAAAACGGAGAAGTTCGGTCCACGAAATTCCCGTGGATCCGCTAATTCCTGCCCCCCGGGATGGGGGAGGGGGAGGGAAAGGAAGGAAGGTCGAGGGGGGGGTTCGTCGACTGCTCCCGGATTTCTCGCGGATCGTTGATAATCGCGGCAGACGAGGCGGGGCCGCGATAATATCGCTCGCTCGCTCGCTCGCGCGCGCGCGGAGGGAGGGGGGTGAGGACGGCATTACTTGGCGGCGGTTGTCGCCCCTTCCCTCCCTCCCTCCCTCCGGCCCGCTGTTCCCCGGCCATTGTTCGATCCTCGTTTCGGACCGGGTTCCGCCGTCGTTCCCTTTTCGGCGGGGACGCGGCGACGAGTTCCTCTCCCCCGTCCGCGAAAACCCTAAGCATAATTGCGGAGTCTTGTCTTCGGTGGTCGGAGAAGGAGGAGGGGCGGGAGGATCCTTTCTGTCGCCGGCAGAGAGAGAGAGAGAGAGAGAGAGAGGGGAGAGCCGTACCTGCCAGCCCGAACCCCTGCTAATGAGGGAATTACAGCATCCGTGTGTAATCGATAACGAAGTGTCGGCGGGCGAGCGACGGCTCAATGGGGGTTCAAGCTTTGCCCCGGCTTGGATTATTCAGGTGTGTCTGGCCGGAGCCCGAGCGCCGCGGGATCCCCTACTGGGTCGCGATCGTAATTTCCGTTGACCCGAGATGAACCTACCCTAACCCCGTCGCTCCTCCCCTTCGCCTCCCGCCCTGGCATTTCCGCGGCGAGACCCCGTGCAGATTCGTTCGGCGAAACGACGCGGTTGTTCGAAAGTCGAACTTTCTCAGACGCGAGAAAGAGGGGTGAAACGATTTTTAACCCTTTAGGGACGGAGACGCTCGACGGGCGAGCGTCGCTGTGAACGACAGGTATTGGAGAGCGCGGTAAAGAAAATATTTGTTTGTGCTTGGATGGGAGTTTCGGTATGTCAATTCTCAACATCCGTCACTTCGGGAACGGTTAAAAACGGCGCCCGATAATTAATGTTTGATATATATATTTTAAAACTTAGTAACGATATAATGAAGAGACGCGTGGATATAATGTTATTGCCGGTGGTACAAAAAGTCGTGTTGGTCGACGCGTTGTCGAAGCCTAGTGTTCAGTCGTACTTGGTAATTGATAATGATCTTCGCTCGCTCCCTTTCGGGCCTTTTATTTGTTAGCTAGTAGGAAGCTGTAAGGAAGGAGAGGTGGCAGAGGAAGTGGAAAGTGAAAATGGAATAACAAGGGAGCATAAAAAATCTGGACACGGGAAATGGTTGAGCCATGCTGCCTGAAGGTTTACGGATTCAATTGTTTTATGGACTCAGGCGTACTCCTCGCTAGAACGGTCGAGGAACCGAGCCCGGACCCATAAAATGGTTGGACTATGTTGTGTCCAAACAATATTTATGTGGCACGTTTGCGTTCTAAAAACTAAAGCTTTATTCAAATAAGACTTCATTGCTGAAAGTCTCTAATTTCATTGGGAGGCAACTAGGCTTCTTAGGCTAGTATCCCCGTGCGTAAACGTTATCGTTTAGAATAACAGACGAGCGCAGCAGCAGCGCGAGAATTAGGCGGCTATATGCCGACACCCGTCCCCAAAGGGTTAAATGATTTGGTTGCACGATTTCGTTCGGCCTGGGTTGAGAAATATTTATCGGCAATTTTCCATCCCCTATGTAGTCGCATATGGGAAGTCGCAGGGAGTTGTAGGAAGTCACAGGGAGTTATAGGAAATCGCAGGGAGTTATAGCAAGTCGGAGTAAGTCATAGAGGGTTGGTAGCAGCGATTTGCGAGTGAGTAGAGTGGAGAGTCGGAGGGAGTCGGAGCGAGAGCAGTGGTCCTCCGGGCCCGAACGCGAGAGAGCCCGTCACTCTTTCCGACTCGGCAAAAAATCCCATGGAGCCGGTCGCCTCTCGCGGACAAATATTGGCCCCTGAAATTGACTACGAGCGACGCGCAAATTGCGAAACCGTCGCGTCGGTCACTCTTCCGCTGCCATTTTCATTTTCCACCCGCGAGCCGACCGGCCCCCGCCTATTTTCCGGCTGTCGCGAATACTTTTTCCCCTTTCGGTTCCGCTCTCCCCCTCTCTCTCTCTCTCTGTCTCTCTACCCCTTTCTCCCCATTCTCTCTAGCCTTCTCTCTTTCTCTCCCAACCCTCTCTCTTTCTCTCCCAACCCTCTCTCTTCCCCTCTCCCAACCCTCTCTCTCTCTGGCCGTCTCTTTTTTCGCCGCGCGCCCTCGATTTGCTTTTTTATTCGGCCGATTGTCAGGAACAGACGTGAAAAGGATCGCGAACGATACAGGCCCGGGGTTTCGGATTCCCGCCGTCGATATCATCGATATACTGTCGAACGAAGCTTTTAGTAGCCCGGCACTCGGTCGGGACGCCACCCCCCACGCCGAAGTGGCACATCGCGGAATCGCTTCGCCGATACCGCTCGCATGCAAATTTCAAGCCGAAAGTCTTCGGTCGTAGTTGTGTTTGATCAAACCCTGCTCTCGCCGGCTCGGTTCCTCTTCCCGTGTCGCCGATCATTCCCCGATTCGGTGTGTGTCGCGATCCTCGTACCGGCGCGGAATCCGTGTGTCGAACGGAATCGTCTCGATAAAAGTAAAACAAAATCCCGGTGTATCCTTCTGATCATTGTAAAAGAGAACCCTGTTAGCCCTGACTGCGGTAGCAGGCGGCACTCCAGTGCCGTAGCAGTATGGCTTTGTCGGTTACAGCCTCGGTTACAATCAACCTGCACGGGATCGGGCTTATGTCGGCGACTCTACCTTCTCGTGGTCCCCTCGTGGCGCTAAGCGACGGTCGGGGTTGACTAAACGAGTCGCTTCCTTAACGAGTAGATCCAACTTGTCCAATGAGACGTAAAGTCGAGGGCAGGGTTTTTCCAAGTCGTCCCAACGTAACATCCAAGTCGATGGTTCCCTTCGCAGTGGCCCTCTCTAGAGAATAGATACCATCTGGCGGGCCTAAGCTGATATGGGCGAAAGCCTCGGGAGCAGCGGGCCGACCTCTCGACCATCCAGGCCACAGTAAACTGTAAAAGAGAACCGCGCGGCGACCTTGGCGCGGCAACGCGGAATAGTTTAATTTCGGCGTTCATTGTAGCACATAGAAGACGTTAATTCCCGTGCTCGGTCGAAGAAGCAGGAAAGTGTCTAATGAGACGCGGACCGTTTCGGGCAAACACAGAGAGCCTCGGGTGACTCGTTCCTTTGCTCGGCAGCGGGGATAGATCGAGGGGCGGCCGGGGCGATGCTGCGAAAACGAATGCTTAAGAGTGCATTTCTCTGATGACTCTGCGAGACGCCTGGAATAAAAAGGGTGGACCGAGCGTGGGCGTGCAGGAGCAGCGAGGGAGACAGAGAGAGAGAGAGAGAGAGAGGGAGAGAGAGGGAGGTGGATCGCACAACGGCACAAAAGACGGGGGACGCCCGGAACACAATAATGCAGATTCGGGGGTGTGTATCACGCCGATTGCAATTATGGGAGAGAGGGAAGCTTTCTCAGTGTTTATTAATCTCGCCGTCGCGCCTTTCCCTGTTCCTGGCACCCTCGGATTAACGCGTCGCAGCCTCTCTCTGTCCACCCATCCATCCATCTCTCTGTCTCTCTCTCTACCTTTCTCTGTTTCTCTCTTTCTCTCTTTCTCTCTCTATCTCCCTATCTCTCTATCTATCTATCTCTCCTTCTCTTCCCTTTTCTCTCTTTCTCTCCATCTCCCTATCTCTCTATCTATCTATCTCTCCTTCTCTTCCCTTTTCTCTCTTTCTCTCCCCTTTCTCCCTTTCTCTCTCCATCTCCCCATCACCCTATCACCCTATCTCTATCTATCTATCTGTCTCTCTTTCTCTCTCTCCCGTTCCCGCGCTCTCGGCCCTCATCTTTCTAAGTATTCCGCTTGTTCGTTGTTTATCCGCTTCGAGTGCTCCGCGCTCCCGGTAAACGAGTGCGTTTGACTCAAAGCGTTCTCCCAGCGCGGAGAGGAGCGCCGCGTCATAATAGAGGCTCGCGCCGGTAATCGTCATCATCATCATCATCAACGTCGACGTCGACGTCGACGTCGACGGCCGGCGCGCGCCCCGACGACGTCATCCGTCCTTCAAAGGAAACATATCGCCGCATCCTTTAAGAATATTCGCCTAAAAGGGGCCCCCGCTTATTTCCCTGGAGATCGACCTACTTTCGCCGCGGCGCGCGCCAGCTTTAAAGCCCCCCGCGCGCGCGCGCTCGCTGCAGAGACACCGAGAACGCGTCCTGTCCGCTTTGGAAACTTATTTATCGCCGATCCCTTTTCGAGCCCATCGATCAAGACCCTTCTGGATCTCTCTCTCTCTCTCTCTCTCTCTCTCTCTCTGTACGCTGGTCAGCTGCTTCTGGGTTCGCTTACGGTGATCGAGCGATGGTCGGCGAATTGTGCGTGAAATAGAGTGAATTCTATCGTGGTGGTGGTGGTAGTGGACGAAACGGGAATGGGAGGTTATTAAGAGTTCGTTTACAGTTATAAATTAATAATAATAATAATACATTTTATATTGTAATTATTATATATATTAGTAATAATTATAGGTTGCCTGTTTCCGTTCTTAAATTGAGGGACAATATCAAAAAGATATTACTATAATAATAAAAATCGTAATTATTACTACTATCATTGTTATATTATTACCATAATATATTTAACAAAGTTATCTATATAATAAAAATACTAATGAATGATAGTAACAAGAATAACAATTATTACTACTACTATAGTTTTTACTATTACCATAATATATTTAACAAGGTTATCTACATAATAATAATTAATGAATAATAATAGTAATAATCGTATAACCTTCTGAAATAGTCCATTTTCGTTCCGAGACCGGAAGACAATGTCAGGAATTACTATAACGTCGGCGTCGATGAGTTTCACAGCGAATCCTCGTCCGAGGTCCAGTTCATTTAGTTAATTAGAGCGGAAGTGGGACACGCTCGTGTTTGTCGTAGCGCGTCCGCTTTTTCATTATTATTTTGCCTCGTACGAGCAGAGACCCATTCGACAGTATACACGTTCGATGTTGATATTAAAATTCGTTGTTCAATAGTTTGCTTAACTCCGGGTTATTTTTACTCGAAATTATTTGACGCGATTTACTGCATTTTAAGGGACAATGCCGGTATTGTTTTACAACGTTGAGTAACAATTTTTAACGACGCTTTTGGAGATGCAGCTCAGGTGTAAAGAAGGTGCGGTTCTTGGGTAATTTTTTAACGTAGAAAATCTCGCTGCACTGTTGTCGATAAATTTATGGTTATATGGTTAACGATGCTTTATAGATGTTTTAATAGTAACCAAGTGGGATTGTTAATTAAAGTGTGTATTATAGTAAAAGTCGGTCTAAGTCTGTAAGGGTAAGAATTATCTTCTTCCATCCCTATCGCAAAGTGCAGATATTAACCTATGAATCTCAAAGTATAATAAAGTCTGTAGTTAAAAATTAGGTCAAGCATCACCTAATTCCTTTTGGACAGTCGTTTCTGAGGATAAAGATCAACACCCTCCAAATCCATGAAACAAAATTCATACGACATAACCTGACCTAACCTATACAAAATTCTATCAATTAATTGCCAAAGCGTCAGCTACTGTTCTCTTCGCGATCATCGCGACAGGATTCCTAAAAATCGTAACAGACGATTCGGCAAGGTATCGGAACAGAGGACGGTCATCGATGCGATTCCCGAAGGATTCTGCGAGGCGTGCGAAGATTATGCCGGGCCAGCGGCCACGCCGGTAGGCTCCGGCCCGGGGAGCATTAAGAGACCGTCGTCGAGTCCACT
The DNA here is from genome assembly GCF_028453695.1 of Augochlora pura. Lineage (NCBI taxonomy): Eukaryota > Metazoa > Arthropoda > Insecta > Hymenoptera > Halictidae > Augochlora > Augochlora pura. Next base: position 23,251,665 of record NC_135777.1, on the reverse strand, counting down.
AATTGGTAGCGAGGCTCCGGGTATAATCGAGGCCGTCGATTAGCGTGCCCGTCGAAGTCCTCGCTCGCGCGCGCGTCACCTTGGCAGGCCGTGAAACGCGTCTCGAGGTGTCCGAAGGCGATCGAGGCTATTATTGGTCCGTTAGGACGCGCGTGGCCCAGTCGATCGGCCTAATGGACCTCCGCCGTGCTGAATCAAACCCCCTCCGTCCATCAGACCGATGACTAACGCCTCTCGTCTGTGTTTCCCCGACGGAAACCGTCCTGCGAGACATCGTTCGCCGGGTCCTCCACGGTAATTGCCGGTCATCCTACTCTTTTTTTGCCCGGAGCGCCCTTCGATCCGCTTTTCCATCAACTCGTCGCTCTCGTTCCCCGCTGCCTTCCTTCTCCGCCCCCCATTTATTCCCGTGTCACGGTGCCTCCCTCCCGTAGAAATTGATCCGAGCGCTGCGCGCAACCGTGCCGGGGGGTGGGGGAGGGGGGAGGACACACACACCGCGGATCGTTAACTTCTTAGAGCCTCTTATTTTTCCTCGGCTCTCGATGTTTCCCTCGTTTCAGCAGCTTTTCCATCAAGCATCCACCCGGCCGTGTTTTACCTCCCCCCCGCCACGCTTCGCCGTACTTTGCTGCAACCTTGCGGGATTCAATCAGAGCGCGGCGCACGCGAATCTGGGCCGATGGTGTACGTCGAACTGTTTCGAGCGAACGGTGGTGGCATGCCTCTGTGTTGGATGGGACATTCTCTTTGATCTAGAAATATATAAATTTATATATTTCTATATTATATTAAATTAATATAATAGAAATATATGAATTATAGATCTTATCCATTCTTTTTTATGCCATGCCTTTTACCCTACCTCCCATTTTTTGATCCACTTTGCGTCTTTCTTGATTGCCCTCTCTATCTTTTCCTTTAATTCCGTTCATATTCCTTCCACTTCTTCTCCTTCTACCGTCCACCCCTCGCACCGTTTATGGTATTCCTTTATTCCTTCCTCCGACCAGTCGCTCTTCTTTATTTGTTTCCATTGTCCCTCATCCTTCTTTCTTTTTACTGCGTCGATTGGCACTTCCAGTGGAACATGGCCAGACTCTGTCCTCTCCCCTTCTCTTAGCCTCCCTTACAGATCTTATCATATCTTATAGATAATAGAAATCAATAACTAAATAAATGATTCAATTAATTCATTATAGAGGAAAGGACGATGGATAAGAGATCGATAGCTGAGGATCCTCGGAGTCCTAGAAACACGTCGAGGAGAATCGATCGTATGCGCCGATTGCGGCGAGCAAATAGATCGGCGACGGGACGCGAGAGAGGCCCGGGATGTTTCCCTGCTTAATATTTCCATGCTCTCGCGGCGTTTGCCGTCGGTCGGTAGTCGTTCAGCCAGCCGCCCGCTTATTTCCGATAAAAGCGACGTAAAGAAAATTCGATTGCCGACTTTTACCGGCGTTCGGCCGGTTCCGGCGAGATCGATCGGCGATTGAATTCCGAGCACGTGGTTCCCTCTTCGAGATTACGCGAATTCGGTGTGCCTGCCAGACGTTTGTACAGGATCCGAGCAGAGAAAGAGAGAGAGAGAGAGAGGACGGGGCACGTGATCCTCTCCGGCGCACGCCGGAGCGGAATAAACGTTTGAACGAAGTGCCGCGGGGGAGTGGGAAAAGTTCCGTGGCACATCGAAACCGACGAGGCCCGAGAGCATCGAGAGTCCGTTAATTACCGAATTCCTAATTATACGAATCTTCAGAGGAAATTTCAACGATCCTCTGTAAAAAGCAGCTGCTTCGTTACTCGTCGAGCCGCACTGTACTACCCGGGACGAAATATGAAATCGCTGCACGATTTTCGAGTCGGTTGCTGTATTAGGGTTGTTATACGGTTGTTATACAGTCAATATCTTGTTTGTAAGGATTTTTCTTGATAAGATAAAGGAAGCTTTGAATTTCCTGCGAATATTTTCATATGTTACAATTTGGACCGAGGGTGCTTAGGATTTTTTGATTATTAACTTCTTGCGCTCGAGTGGTGACTCCGAGGGACTACTAGAATTATTCGATCAGAATAATTTTTATATTAACAAAAATTATATATTTCTTTTTTTTACATTGCACAAAAATTATACGTTCTACAAAAATTGTAAATTCTACAAAGATTGCACATTGTACAAAAATTATACATTTCACAAAATTATACATTCCACAAAATTATACATTCTACAAAAATTATACATTCTACAAAAATTATACATTTTACAAAAATTGTAAATTCTACAAAGATTGCACATTGCACAAAAATTATACATTCTAGAAAAATTGATCATTCCACAGAAATTATGCATTCCACAAAATTATACATTCTACAAAAATTATACATTCTACAAAAATTATACATTCTACGACAATAGTACATTCTACAAAAAAACACACCTACCATAAGAAAAAATGTGACAAAACACGTGCACAACCAATGGTCAAACTTTCCCCCCGGAACACCGTAAACAACGCGTCGAATAAAACTGCTAAACGACTGAAAAATCATCGAAACAAAAATGATTTCACGAGTACGGTTCCGTCGTCGGAGCTTGTCGTTCGAGCGAAGCGCGGCTCCGCCGAAGCAAAAGCGAAATCAAACACGAGGAAATCGATTAAAGAATTTTCATTTGGAGAACATTCGGGGATATTGACAAAAATAAATTGGAACGCGGCTAGCCCGAGCGTGAAACGCTGTGCAAATTTTCGAAAAATGTAGAAACACTTGTTCAAACAGCGAGTTCAGTTTCCCGGGAACGCGTGAACGTGGCTGATGGGTGGGGAGGAGGGGAGGAGGGGAGGGGAGGGGGGCAAGGGGGGGGTGGGGCGAGTTTGAAAGAGGAAGGGTGGACGGGCGAGGAGGCGTGCCCCTTAAGAAAATTTCAGGTCCTTAAAGAGGCGTTGAATCGCGAGAAAGAAAGAGAGAGAGAGAGAGAGAGAGAGAGAGAGAGAGAGAGAGAGAGAGGGAGAGAGGGAGACGTCTCTCCGCGGCGGAATCTCGTTTTCCGTCGGCGGGACGAGGAATCGAAGTGAGGGTGGCTGGAAAACCTGTCTGCCGGGTTAATTTCGATGCGTACATATTTGCACGGCGGGGGTGGGGGGAGAGGGGGTGGGGGGCGTGCCCGAGTGGTGCTCCAAGTTTCAACGCGTGCACCTCTCGCCGCTCGGAAGCATTCCTCTGGAAGAGTAACGTTGTTCGCCGATTTATACTTCTGAATGAGCCCCTGCCACGGATTCTCCCTGCTACCGAGAAAGAAACTCTCTCCTCCGGCTCCGCCACCTTCCACTCGTCGAGGAACAAAATTTCCCTTAGCGTCGCGCCGCGGCGCGCTCCAATCACGGACTCGATTCCTCGCCGACCCCGATCCTCTCGCCTCCGAGAATAATATTCAACGACGACTCAATTTTTCAACTATTGCCAAATTAACAAAGGTTCCTATCTTTTGAAATTTAATATACAGCGTTCTTTAATTGGCGATAAATAATTATATCTCGGTATTGAGATGCAAGAAAAAAAATTAATGTCCATCGTGCGTCTATATTTTCTGAGATCAAAAATAGCCTGGCAATTAACCCCTTTGCACTCGAATCGCGACTCTCGGGCACCACTAAAATTTGTACAGAACACAATTTATTTTTATTATAATTCAAAATTGTTACAAAATAATTTTCATAACAATTTTTATTATAATTCAAAATTGTTACAAAATAATTTTCGTAACAATAAAGTTTAGATTTAAAAGATTGTCGAGCAGCAAAACTGTTGCCACGAGTTGCAAGAATTAATTTAAAACGCATAAAACTGCACTCTCTTTGTTGCATGCAATGAAAATGCTATAAGCCAGAAATGTTATATCAAATTTCCAGCTTCGGGTGCAAAGGGTTAGAGGGTCGAGCAATCGCGAAGTCTAAAAGCCACGTGACCGATCGAATCTCGGCAGCGACGAAGAACCGCCAGCCGAGCAAAAATATCGCAGCGACGGTCCGCGGAAAGTAAGTCCGCGTATAACAAAAGGGTTATCCATCTCGGCCGTCCGCCCAACGTTTCCATTCCGCGGGGGAAGTATCTTTCTTGCCGCGGGACGCTTCCCCGAAATTTAATTAGAGCCCGGCGCCTCGCGCGGCAAACACGAGACGCAATCGTAACCGGCGGCGCCTTTTTCGTCGATCGCAATCCCGCGTTTTCTCGCGCGGAAAGCGAGCGAGCCGGCCGCGAGAGAGAGAGAGAGAGAGAGAGAGAGAGGGAGAGGGCGAAAGCAATAGAATCCGCGGGGCGCAAGGTGGTTCGCCCTGCCGCGAGTATATTAACCGTTCGGGAATTTATCGCCCGGCCTCGAAATTCCGCAGGTGCCGCGCCCTGTCGCGCCGCTCGCCGTGGTTTTTCCGCCCCCCCTCCTCTCGCTCGCGACGCGCGGCGACCCTTTTTCTCCTAATGAAGGAAAAACGGCGCCGTTTACGGGCGCGACGCGCGCGGCCCGCTTATAGAAAACAGGTGCCGCCCTTATTGCCGGCTGACATATTGCGACCAGTATTACCGTTCCCGTGCGAAAGGGACCCGCGGCCAACTGCTTCTCGGCCCTTACCCCGCCCTTACCGCGCCGTTTGCGGAACAACCGGACGTTTGCGGCGCCCGGATTAACTCCTCGCGGCGGGGATTAGCCCCCCTCCTCTCCCCTCCGGTTACCTTAGCCACCACCCTCTCGGCTTTTATTAAACGCGGTTGATTAACAATTTTTGGAATTCCCCGGGGCGCGACGATACCGAGGGAAACCGGAGAAATTGCCCGGGGTTTGCGCCACCATCCCCCACCCCACCCCTTTTGTTTCTTTCCTGTTCATTATCGAGCCGCGCGACCGCCGGCTTCTCGAATTCTTTTCCCGCGGCTCCTAGCCATGACTTTCTTCTCTGAAACCTCGTTTTTCTTTCTTTCTTTCTCTTTTTCTTTTGAGACGGCGAAAGCTATGCTTGCGAGAGGGTGGAAGCTTCTCTGGCACCGTTGACGATTGGATTTCAAATATTCCTCGCGTCGTGCTTCCGCGATGGATAATTAGAATCGGCTAAAAAAATCTATTTATCCAGTATTATGCGATTCTATTTATATATTAAATATTTATATCATATTCTGTTATATATTAAATATTTTAATATCTTGATATTTAATTTTTTAATTTTTTAATTTTTTACTACGCTTCAGCGAACCCATTAATAGTTCTTTGGATAGATATTTCGATAAACTGTTCGGTACGGCTACGGTTGCGGCCGCTATCGGATAACGAGAACAGTTTACCAATTTAATAATGGAGCTTACAATAATCCAATAATTACGGCGAAAACTATTCCCTACGGAATATTTATGTTTCATCAAGTTCGGTGTTTTATCGCGCAGATTTTGTTGGTATTTTAGGTCACGCGGCTTGCAATGTATTTCAACAATTAATAAAAGCGACTTGTTAATAGAATTTCTACATTTTAATAATATCGTCGTTTTATAAAAATTGTCTCTTAAATAATGTAGTCGATGTGCAGAATTTTTTAGAAATTTCCAAGCACACTGCTCTTATTTATTTCGTTTTTAAAGCTATTAACGCGACCTCGATAAACAAATAAAGAAGGGAGCTAAAACAATATTCCACGGAGACTGTACACGTTTTACCGAAGCGATAAAAATAACATTTTCTCAGCGGTTTCGAGGGGGTTTTTTAGGGTCGCGGAAATCCGCCCGATGGTGAAGCCGTCCGGAACGGGAACAGGTGCGAGGAAAAAAAAAAGCGATGAGTTAAACAAAGTGAGATTTGACTGACAAATGATTCTCTGGTCGACCCATTAGCCCGGGATGATACGATACCGCCCGCCATTTATCACGGCGAAGTTTCTCCCTTCCGTGGAAAAATTCCGCTCTGCCCCTTATTTTCGGAGGCTGCCGGGCGCGCGAGAGCCGCGGGAATCCTCTCTCGTCTGAAACACCGCGCGCCGCGCCGCGGTATCAATCTCCTTACCCAGGCCCCCGTCTCGCAAGGATTTCGGGCTGCATTCGTAATCCTCTTTCCACCCGGTGTTCATTGTCCATTTCGGGGCGCGCAAACACACGGACCCTAAACAAATACCGCGGGCTTCTTATCTCCGGATGGAACGGGGGATACTTACCTTCGCCCTGGGATCCCTTTTGCTTGCCCACTCGCGCCGGCTGCGACCGGCTAGCCAAACTTCTTTCCTTCTCTGCTCTCTCTCTCTCTCTCTCTCTCTCTCTTTCTCTTTCTCTCTGTCTTCCATTAACTGGAAATACCCTAACGCTGTCCACCTTCGCTTTCTTAGCCTTCAAACTTCCTGTTTAAACCCTTCTTGACCTTTGCTTTTTACTGTCAATTAATACGTGACTTTTAAGCTGGTTCTACCTTTTGATTTTTTATTGCTTTTTCAAATTTTAATTTTTAACTCTTTCGTTTAGTCTTCGATCTTTAACTGGGTCGTAATTCTCGATTTTTAACTCCGTTTTAACCCAAGGTTTTTAACTTCTTTTCATCTGTTTATTGATCCTCATTTTTTAACTTATTTGTAATTCTCGATTTTTAACTTATTTGTAATTCTCGATTTTTAACTTATTTGTAATTCTCGATTTTTAACTTATTTGTAATTCTCGATTTTTAACTTATTTGTAATTCTCGATTTTTAACTCTTTTAATTCTCGATTTTTAACTCTTTTAATCCTCGATTTTTAACTCTTTTAATTCTCGATTTTTAACCCTTCTTCAATCCTCGATTTTTAACCCTTCTTCAATCCTCGATTTTTAACCCTTCTTCAATCCTTGATATAACACTAAAATCCTGATAACCTAATAAGAACTATTAATAAAATCCAAATAAGAACTATCAAAATTTGGAACCTCGACACAGCCATTCGAAACTTCCGAAAAAATGTTTCACCCCGGGTTTCACGCCCCTATTCTCCTAGCTCTGAGCTATCGCAGCGTTACAATGGAATTACAGAGGGCGAAATATTTCGCCGGATCGAAAGAAGGAAGAACGAAGAACGAAGTCGCTCGGCTCCCGCGCGCGGCGTGCTAGGGTAAACTTGGCCGGGGCGTCTCGCTGATTGTACAGCGTTTTTAATGAAGCCGAACGCCGTGGCCCCGTTGGATATAATCGCGCGAGAGATAGAGAGAGAGAGAGAGAGAGAGAGAGAGAGACGTCTGGTTCCTCGGTAAACACGAATATGCAAATTCATCCCGAAAACTCAATAAAAAGTCCCGGCGCCGCTCCTCGAGAGCGAACGGATCCACGGAATCAGCATTTGTATTTGCCGCGGAGCAAGGAGACGACGACCCTCCCCTCTTCCCTCCCCCACCCCCGGTCGCTAATACACTTCCCTCGTTCCTTTCATTATCCCCGTTTCGACCGGTCACCGGGGCGGTTCAAGCCACTCGGACGTCCGCGATTTAAAGGGACAGATCCGTAGAATCCCGGAATCGCGGGCGCCCCTCTTCCCCCCTCTCCTCCCGGCCTCCTCCCCTCCCCCCGGATCATTTGCCAAGATTAAAAGCGAGAGCACCGCCGCGCTCTCCGCCCGGGAAGGTAGTTACAGACGAAGACAGTTTTAAGGAGTTTATTGCCCGAACTTTTCCATTCACGGGACAATGAGAGTCGGCCGGCTGCGATGGGAGCTCGGCGCCGCTCTGGATACCGGAGTCGCTTGGATCGCTCTTGCTGGACCGAGGAGCGTTCGAAGAGGATTCGGTAACCGCGGAGGACGCGGCGCAGCGATTTATTTCTAAGATTGCCGCTGTGGTGAAATGTAACGCGAGATGACATAGTTTAGTTATATGTTGAGAGGCGATTAATTTTTCTAAATTGATAATTAGCCAATTGTCTCTTGTCCAGAGACAGCCAAGACATCCTTAGCCAATGTGTCTCTTTAGAAAGGTCCATGGACCTCGAAAGTAGAATTGAATAAATAGTAATAATATTTTAGGTATTAGGAATATTTGTAGTTGAGCTTACCTTCTCAATTCCATACGTCACCATGGTCATCGCAGAATCATCGGCGAAACAAGACCGTCGTCTCGAAACGAGGGTCGTTCGAAGCCGGAAGCGTCGAGAAGGCACTCGCTCGCGATTAATCCTTCGTTTCGCCGCGCGACGGCGGAGGGGGGGGGGGGGGCATCAGCGTCTGCGTTCTCTGAATGCAGTCTCCCCGCGCCAGGGAGAGAAAATGCAGTTCCTTAGCCGGCTGTCTAAGTAATTGCGTGAAATCGGGCGCGACGAGGCGCGCGGGACGGGTGATCTCTCGACGGGGTTGCTGAATCAACTCGTCGCGACGCGCGACGGGACGACGCACCGCGACGTCGACGGAACGCACCGCGACGCGTCTG
>NC_135777.1:23201640-23243155 GCF_028453695.1 Augochlora pura | reverse complement strand
TTCTGCGAATATAGCAAATTAGCAAATGAATACTTCGAATGGGAATTCATCCCCATAATATAGCAAATAAATTCTGCGAATAAGAATCAATCCCTACGATACAATAAATAAATTTTTTAAATAAGAATCTACCACCATGATATAGCAAATAATTTTTTCACATTAGAAGCAACCAACGATGGAACAACGGAACAGACACAATTCGCTCGGTCCCGATCGTCCATCGTGATCACGTAAACGCGACGGCGCGCTTCCGCATCGTCCGCGAAGGCAAAGTTCCCTCGTGCTCGGTCCGTCTCCGGACGGCCGTCGGTATGCGGCGCGCCGTGGAACGCGTTTCACAGCTTAAGGGAAGATTAGCCAACCCTCTCGTAACGATAGGATTTGACCATTGAGGGGAGATTACCGTGGCTGGAAACCATTCGGTGTGGATCCAGCCTTAAGCGTGTTACACAATTACTGGTCCGGGGCTGGCCCGCGCGCGGCCGGAGTCTCTCTCCGCGCGACCACACGCTCGAGTTACTAAAGGCCCCGGATATCTGGCTCAACGTATTACCCCTAATAAGAACGGAGAGAAACTCCTGTCGATTTCGGGGCCGGCGCTCGTAAATAATCCAAGAAATCTAATTACGTTCCCTCACCCACCTCCCTCCTCCTCCTCCACCGTGCGGCCACTTCGGAACCCGGCCGGCACTCGCACGAGAGAGGAGACGGCGTCGCGTGAATTGTGACGAAAATAAAATAGATTAACCCTTTCGCGGTCGAAGCCGTTTTAACTGGAAATCAAAAATATTTGTTCAGGCTTACAGTGTTCCCATTTTATATAATTCAGAGTATATTATACATTGCAGAATCGAATTTTGTGCATCGTTCGGCAGTTAACAGGTCTTAACAATTTTTTAGATATTGTTGATAAAAATGATTTCGAAACGTAGCGTTGTCGTTTCTAGCGGCGCCTTAGTCCGCAAAGGGTTAAAGGTGCCAAAAAAATGGAATTATAATATATAATTTTATAATATATAATTTGGAATTAAATTATAGAAATTTATTTCTATAAAGGAAGGCCCGCGGCCGCCATGTTTACGAAGTATTAATTATTCACCTTTAGGAAACTGAGACGAGTGTTCTTCGAGCGCGATGGATTCGTTTATCTCGTCGAGTGGATCCGGCGCTGCCGATACGATTTTATCGCCGATCGGTGCCCCTCCTATCAACAACGATCGCCCGTATCGATTGTTTAACGCTCGCGCGCCGGCTAATTCGAGGGCTCGCCAATTTCCTTTTGTCTTCGGCGCCGGAAATTATTAATATCCCGTCTATTGTGCGCACTCCACCCCGTCTCGCGGTTTTATTCGCGGCAATTTAATAAAGCCGTCGACGACGTCGCGTCGCGTCGCGCCGTCGCGTCGTCGAGCGCCGGAGTGCATCGTCGTAAGGATGTATCATTATTATTAATAACGTAGGTACTCCGTCGATAGGAGTGGATCATTTTATCGGGACAACGTCGCGCGGAAATTCGAGAGCCAGCCTTGCGCTACCGGATGCACGCGAATTCTTTTAAGAGGTCTCTCGCAGACTGCCGAGCTAATGGAGCCACTTCTGTTCTTCGACGCTCGCAGCTGATTTTGAAGCGGGCTTCGGAATTTGAAGACGGTCGTGTGGAGTCTTTCGCGGACGACGAGTTGATTAATCTGATAATATTTTAAGGGATCTCGCCGTTTTCTGTATTCATAATTCTGTTAGGCTCTGTCAGTACTCTTAGGCATCACGCGCTATTATAGCAGCTTTCGTGGACGTTTCGTCTTTCACTGAATTCTATTATTAATTATTAGCCCCTTGCAATACTTTTATCTCTGTAGTCACAATGATTAAATAATTTACGATTGCAATAATTAGAGGAGAAATAAAATTAATATTTTTCAATAATTAACACGTTGGTCCCTAGGGACCGACAGTGAACTTTTCGTTTGGCCGGCGTCGGTCCCTAGGAACAACAAAGGAGGTCACAACAAAGTATATTCTCGCGTGAATATTGACAAATGCTTGCTCGTTGCCGGCCAAACGGAAAGCACAGTAATATCGATGCCGGGCTCAACGTGTTAACGTTCTTTTAGTAATTTCTTTTGTTTAACCACACGCTCTGCTCTCTTCTCATCCCCTTCCTGTATCCTTCAATACCTAGTAAAAACCGTCCCTGGAGTATACGCTCCACTAACATTAGCAAGTATTGCCGGCGAGTAGCTAAAGCAGTCGCCGCTCAGGTATCGCTGTATTCCACCACCAAGTAGAAGGAACCGCAAAGGTGCTCGACAATTCCTCTTCGAAACGGAACGGCGAATTTAATAAAATTCTGCGGCCCTTTTCCCCCCGCGGAAGGAATCGCATTCCACGGGCAGGAAGAGGGGGATCCGCGACGAACCCGAGTTTATCCTCGATGCTGGTGCCGTTGGGGGACAGGTGGGTGGTAGCGAGGGGGGTACGGTAGTGGACGGAAGGGTGCGCGGGGGAGGAACGGCGAGGGTAGGAACGCGGGAGAAGAAAAACGTGTCGCGTTTCTGCGTCCCGACAACTGCATAGTAATTCAGGCTGCTATCACGGCGTAATGCGATGTACACGCGCGAAAATAGAAGGGCAGAGTGGCCACATTTCTCTCCGGGCGGCGTCGGCGGCGGCGTGCTTGGTCTTCGTGTAATTTACACCCGGCCGGGTACGGATAAGCTCCGTTTATTTTATTTTTGTTGCCACGCTTCGTATTCTCGGGGCCGACTTCCGAGCAACCGCCGGGGTACTTTAGTTGATCTTGCAAACTTGCGCTGCTTCGCCCGACCTCTCTCCCTCTCCCTCTCTCTCTCTCTTCCTCTGTCCTTCTCTCTGCCGCTTCCTCTCGGCTAGCTCCGATCCTCTCGGCTAGTTCCGATCCTCTCCCAGTCTCCGCGCCACTCCACCGTGCTAGAAAAGCCCGAAATCATGGTCAAAATATAAAACTGTGACGGATTTAATTGGGAAATTTGTAATTGGAAAATTATAAAAAACAAAATGGCGGATGGGTTGTCGAAAAAATGTTTTGATTTTCAGAAAAATTGCAATTGAAAAATTGCAAACCCGACACCTTCGATTTTTAGAGTTTTGACCATGATTTTGGGCTATTCTGCCGTTCCAACAACTCTTTGCAAGACGCTGAATTTCCTGCTCGAAAACGGAACAACTTTGAACGAGCGAGACGCGGCCGGGGCGATACCCGGTTTTCTCACCACCCCCTCTTGTCCCTCCCGTTACTTTCGGTTCTCCATTAAAACCACCCTCGGAACGATCAATCACTCGGAACGGCGGCCGCGCGGCACTGAAACACGAGAGTCCTGTTGCCGATGGCTTCACTAAGGTAACCCACACCGGCGGTGTTCTATTGTTACCGGCGCCCCGGCTCTCCTCTCCTCTCCGTGTATCGGTTGCCGCCGCGGTATTTAGCCGACCCACCTGGGCTGGCCTAGGCGCCTAGGCTCTCTAGGCTCTGCAGAGTCCACGCGCTTGGCTACGCCAATCTTCTCTACGGTTACCGGGTAAATGACTACTGAAAACGAGAAACCGGTTCCCGCAAAGAAACGGCGAAGAAGCTCCGCGGAAACGCGATTACTCGGCTCCCGGAAACTACCGGCGAACGTAGGCGAATTTTAGACATTCACGCGAGCGACGCTGCGATTGGCTCTGTCGACCGACGGTGCTCCTCTTTGGGAATAATTGGGTTTTTATGGGAATTATTGGGTTTTCTTAGTAAATGGTAGGGAGGAGTATGGCGATAGGTTTTCGGCTGAAAATTGTCAGCGTTCGATCAGCTGTAACTTTGCAGAAATAATTATTCTAAATAAATAATCATTCTACATAAATTATTGTTATTAAAATTAATAATAATTCGCGCGATGATAGTTAGCTGATCTTGAAGACTAAAGCTCCTAGTTTGACATACTTTCGCTTCTTTTTTTAAATAAAATATTTTTAGATAATTCGGTGATCAAAGTAGAAGGATTGCAATATGCTTGAACCTAAGAATCGTCGATTTTTGATTAGCTGTAACTCTGCGAAAAAAAATCGTACGGTAATCTGTCTAGTCTCATTGTGAAGAATGAAGCTTCTGCTTTGACACAGATTTTCTCTTTTTGCCAGATAAAATTTTTGTAGACAACAGCAGACGAAAACTGAACCGAATTTTCTTTGCCACTTAAACTAACATCAGTTTAAAGATGAAAATCATCAGTTTAAAGATGCAAAAGAAATCGATGTACAATTTTTCCCTGTCATTTTCTCGCAGTTCGAAGGAGAAGGGTGCCACTCGAGTCACGATACCGCGAAAACAAGACCAAAAGTAACAGCACCGTCTTAAAAATAAAAAGAAGCAAATCCAAGCGATTCAATGCATTTTGTAAACAGCGAGCACGTTTTAACAGGTGTATTTTCGCAAGAGGTGTACCCTCTGGCGAACAAGAGCGCGCGGTCCGCAGGTCTTTGAGGTTTAATCAAAGCGTCGGTCGGAACAATCGCGGTGCTCGCAGAGGATACCGTTCCTGGAGATTCCTGGAGTTCGATCGTGAAAGTGCCTCGTTCGCCGACGAAGAAGCGGAAAGTTGCGGAGACGTTTGACCCTGCGCGCGCGTCCGTGGTATAATCGCGTCGAAGACCAAGTTCTCCGGGTTATTTCAATTGCCGGCCGGTTTTCCCGGCTAAATGCCGCGATCCTTTGTTTGGATGCGCGCGCGCGCGTATTCTCGATTCGGCTCCGCGATGGGAAACGGGTTTCCGCGGCGTTTAGGTCGTTCCGGGCGCCGCTCCGCTTCGGAATATTCCCCGGACGGAGTCGGCCTCCCCCGACAATGGAATCCCATTTGTTCGAGCGCGACTGCTTATTTTCCCTGTTGTCGCGCGCAGACGGACGATCGAGCGGAAAGCGCGCGGACGCGGTCGGGCCGGGCCGGGCCGGGCCGCAATAAACGCGAGAACCACTCGGCAATCAAGATTTCATTGTGGACGGGGAAACTGAACGGTGCTCTCTCTCTCTCTCTCTCTCTCTTTCTCTCTTTCTCTCTCACTCACTCTGTCCGCCCACGCCGGCGTTTATTCATAAATTAATAGAAACGAGAGGCGAAGGGAGAGACGGCGAGCCGAGCCGAGCAGAGCAAAGCGGAGCAAAGCGAAGCAAAGCGGAGCAAAGCGGAGCGAAGCGAAGCGGTGCCGATGGAGAGAGTCCTTTCATCGGAGTGGAACAGTAGCCGACGTTTATCGATGTAATTTATTAACGAATGGAGTTATTAACGCGCTCCGGGAAATTAGAGGAAGCTAGATCGAAGAATTAAGCCCCGTCGCGTTTAATTGTGCCAGACTCGTCGCCGGATCCGAGACAGAGAGTCGAGTCGAGTCGAGTCGAGGCGAGGCGAGGCGAGGCGAGGCGAGGCGAGGCGAGGCGAGGCGAGGCGAGCTAGCTCCTCCATTTGCTTGATTGTAATTCCGGATTCAGACGAATCGCTTCGGCTGGAACATGCCCACTCACGGAAGCCGTGTGCCGCCTTGCCTACCCGAGGCCTGACTTATGGGACCCCGAAACTTTTCGACCGGATATATGCCGGCCGCTGTATGCCGCGCGTAATAGTTATAGGCCCTCGTAAAATCTCGATAAACAGGCGACGAAGTTAACGGCAATTGCGAGGTGGCGCCTCACACCTAGCCTCTTCGGGGCAATAAGTTCTCGGCTACGGGAAACGTAAAGTGTCCGGACGGTTTCTTTAGCAGTCCTTTTTTTGCACGCCCCGCGTTCGGCAAATGAATTGCCGCGCGGAGGACCCCTCTGCATTTGTTCCTATGCTCTCATGTATTTATGTTAACTCTTTTACTTTGACTTTATTCTTGCATTACTCTTTACTCTAATAAAGTTATGTAATATTTGAAAATAAATTCTGATTTATAAATAGGCGTTGGGCTGGTTGGAATTACTTTTTAATGAACGGACGGGAATAAATAATATGCTAGATTAAGTTGGGAAATAATAGTTATCGATACTTTATTGAGGTTTAAATATGTTTAAGTATTTTCTCTGCTGGTAGTAGCAATCTTTGTTAATCGATTTAAGCGATAATATAAATAACCGTTGAAACAGGTATTATATTATTATTAATAATAATATAAATTGCTTCTAATAATTCTTTTCTATAAATTTCTATGACACGCGCTTAAACGACCAATCACTGCTAATATATATATAATAATGTATATATATAATAATGTATATAATGTATATAACGTATATAATACAGAAAAAGCGAAAGTGTAACGTAATGCATAAAATGTAGATGCATAATACGGAAGCACTGCAGAGCGAGGCGTCCGCGTTCTACGGAAAAATTCCGGAAGAACTTCTCCCCTTATCATCGATCTCTTAATTGGAGACGATTGTCCTGATCTTGGAACTCGCGCTCACGTTCTCGCGACTATCGCCCGCTGCCTAATTTGCTTGATAAAACTTTTTAATCGGTTCCCTTGGACGGCCGCGGTCTTTAAGCGGCGATTTCCCCGTTGCAGCCACGGATCGGGATAATTCGCCGAAAGTCGAGAATCTTTATTCGAGAATCTCGCACCTCGAAATCGCTATAGTAAATTTTTGCTTCACGGTTCCCTCGTCTTCTAAATAAAAATAGAAAATTTAGCAAGAGGCGAAGCGATTATTTCAACCGCGCGCTTTATTTTTACAGTCGACGACTGTATATCTCTTCCTCTCAAATTGTTAATTTTCGTTTAAAATCGACGAACAATTTTAGGAATTTTACCGTGGCGTTTCTTCATAAAAATTACACGAGACAATTAATAATTACGCCTGACAACGCACAAATCACAGAAATACTTTAAATACATTAAAAAGATAAGTTAAAAAAGACGCAAGCGTTCTCGCGACGCGATAAAAATTAATATCGACGACCTCTAGTCAACGCAAGCTGGCGTTAAATAAAAGCCTGAATAAAAGATTATCGAAACAACTCGTTTGAAATAAGAGACCACGTTTTTTTCGGATGGATCGACCGCTATACTTACGAGCAAGATAAACGTCCCGGAAATCGATCGTTTCCCGATCGCTCGAGGAATGAATCTCCAACGAAGGGACGCGGGAGAGAGAGAGTCGGCGAAAGGATGAACCACCCCCTCCCCCCACCCTCGGCACCAGAATCAAGCAATCTAGGTGGTGCCGAATTGGCAGCCCGAGAGAGGATCGTGCACGCCGCCGAGTGCCGAGGAACAGCACGTTCTCGATCGACGTTAAAAAGATAAGGCGTCGGCGGAGTCGAATCGAGGACGTATAATCCCGAAGAATCAATCGGCGCCGGGAGCAGAGAGAGAGAAAGAGAGAGAGAGAGAGAGAGAGAGAGTGAGAGAGAGAGGGTGCTATATAGCTGCATACCACGTAGACGTTGAATCGCGTGCTACCAAATGATTAGGTTAGATCAAGTTGGATCGACGACTGTGTACCGGGGGGTATCCTGATGCGGGGGTATCCCGGGGCTGGCGACGGGGGTGTCTGCGGCCGTGCGAAGAGGACGCAGCTAGCAACAGATGGATGGAGGGAGAGGAAGAGATTGGCGGATGGAGAGAGAGAGAAATGGAGAGAGATGGAGAACTAGAGAGAGATGGGGAAATAGAAAGAGATGGAGAGATAGGTAGAGAGACAGAGAGAGAAAGAGATAGAGAAATAGAGAGAGATTTAGAGATAGGTAGATATTATAGATAAAGAGGTAGAGAGAGAGATAGAGAGTCAAAGAGAGATAGAGATAGGTGGATAGAGAGTGAAATAGATAGAGCTAAAGAGGTAGACAGACAGAGAGAGAGAGAGAGAGATAAAGATAGAGAGGTAGAGGGAGATAGATAGAGAGGTAGAGAGATAGATAGACAGAGAGGTAGAGTGGGAGAGAGGAGGGAGGGGGAAGACGGGTCTCGAAATTGCCGAACCGACCGACAGCTTATCCACTTCATCCGACCGGTATTACGAAGCCAACGTGCGACCCACTGTAGCAGAGTATCTCGTAGCATCATCCCTCGGCCCACGGCCCTCGGCCTTGCCCCCTTTCCATCAGGAAATTCCTGTGCCCGCTCTTATTTATCCAGGGGCTCCGGATCGCAAAGCATCCCCGAGCTTTGTCTTCCTCCATCCTCCCCGTCTGTCCTCTCCGGCAGCCAGCCTCCTGTTCGAGTCCCTGACCCGTCCCTCCTGCCTCCTCCTCTTCCTCCTTCCATTCCTCGTTCCTTTCATCATTCTCTTTCTTGTTCCCTTCCGCAGTCCCTTCGTCATTCTCTTCCTTGTTTCCTTTCGCAGTCCCTTCCTCCTTCTTTTGCTCGTTCCCTTTCTCGTTACCTTTCGCGATCCGTATCCTCGTTCCCTTTCTGGTTCCCTGTCTCGTCCTCTTCCTCGTCCTCTTTCTCATTCCCCGCTTCGTCCCCTTCCTCGTGCCATTCCTCGTTAGCTACCCTTCCTTGTTTCCTTTTTCGTTCCCCTTCGCAGTCCCTTTCTTCTTCTCTTGCTCGTCCCCTTTCGCGATCCCTTCCTCCTTCTCTGCTTCGTTCCCTTCCTCGTGGCATTCCTCGTTAGCTACCTCGTTCCCTTCCTTGTTTCCTTTCTCGTTCCCCTTCGCGATCCCTTCCTCCTTCTCTGCTTCGTTCCCTTCCTCGTTCCCCTTCTCGCCCTTTTTCTTACCCTCTTCCTCGCCCCCTGCTTCCTTCCCTTCCTCTTTCCCTTCCTCGCCCCCTGCTACCTTCCCTTCCTCCTTCCCTTCCTCGTTCCCTTCCTCGGTCCCTTCCCTTCCCGTCACCAAATACACACGCCCCCGCGCTACCACGGCGCGTCGTTCACGAGGATTTCCGTCCGCGTTAATTTATGATCTTTGCTCGGATCTCGTAAGCGCGCGGGGACTCGGAGTGCCGGCTATGAAAACACAGTCCGGTTGTCTTTGGGCCGACGCGACCCGTCCCGTCGTCTCTGCCGTCTGAGACACCCCGGCTCGGCAATCCGAGCCGCGACCGTAATTCAATTAACTCGGGCACCCGCGCGACGCGATCGTCGCCTCGGTAATCGATCCGTGTCTACCTCGCCGGGTAGACAAGAATCGACCGAGTTTCTTCGCGACGGGTTGCCCGGCTGCGTTGCGTAGGTCGCGGTTCCGCTTCGGGACCGGCGAGGATACGGTGTGTAACAGGATACGGAAGGTGTCTGACCGCCGGTTGCGGCTACGGGGGTTCTTTGTTGGCTGGGCGCAAAGAGAGAAAGGGTTGGCTAACCCTTCGCAGTCAGAGCCATTTTAAGGAGAAATCCAAAATATATGTTTAGGCTTGTAGCGTCGCCATTTTATATAACTTGGAGCATTTTATATATTATGGAGTTGCATTTTGTGCTTTGGGCAACAGTTAAAAGTTCTTAACAATTTTCTGAATATAAAGAAATATGATAAAAATTATTTTGAAACGTGGCGTGACCATTTTTAGCGGCGCCTTAGAGTCGACCGCAAAGGGTTAAAGTAAGGTTGGCGTTCTTCTCTTTTGATTTTTTTTGGGCGATAGAGTAATTTTCTTTCTGTTATATATATTGTAATAATGATGTGATAATATAGAGATAATAAATATAATATAACGTATAATAGAATATATAATATAACTCTATATTTAATATAAATATAATACAAAGCACAATATAAATATGTTAAATATAACTACACAATATACCTATATATTTTCTTACAACAGTATATACACGTCGACCGCACTTGAGAGGTTAAATAAACGCGATCACGCTCGGCAAATAATCCGCAGTTGACGTTCGGCAACTCGGCCTGAAAATATCGTCGGATCAAACTTTTCCAAAAGCTTGGCCGTCAACTCGGTCGCAGAAAAATACGTTTGCCGAAGAAATTAGCGAGATGAAATATTTGTGTTCGGCAACGTGGTGCCGATGACGACCTGGCGCAAACGAAATTACAGAGACGAGGAACGGGGATTTGGGTTAATAAAGTATACGGGGACGACGAGTAGCCCTGACGTTTTCGCGCGGTATTTATAATAATAATACGCACTGGTATTTCTTCACCCCGGGACAATTTTTCCCGCGGCAGCTGGGAAACTTCCGCGGTACACGTCGTTCTCCCGAACCGCGAATAAGCCGTGGCCACGAACAGAAATTAAACAAATACGAAATTAGACAAATACGAATCGACGGAGGGTGGGGAGGATGAGTTTGGGGAGTTTGATTCTCTATCAGAGGTTTCCCGGCTCGAAAAAGGGGCGGCAAATGGAAACCTCGTTAAAATTTCGTCCAACATTTTGCCGCGCGTCGCAAAATGTCAAACGCCGGCGGACGCCCGTTAAATCCGCAATCTTGCGTTAATGCAGTCCTCGCCGGGGACCTGCCCGCGGTAAAATTGCCATAAGCCGGTGGAGGGAGAGAGAGAGGGAGAGAGAGGAGAGAAAGAACACACCTTTTTGCTCTTTCGGACGTTCTAACCGGACCCCGAAGAACGGAAAAAACTCCATTAAAATTATCCAGACGTTTTGTTGCAGCGCGCGCGGGCGCGGGCGCAGTCCTCGACGCAGCAATAATTCGCTCGTTCCTGGAATTTATGCGACGACGAGACCGTCCGAGTGCCCGGCAAACCAAAATCGCTTCTTTTTCATCGGAGACCCCGCCGCGGTCCCAAAGAACGTAAAAACCCTGTTAACCAGCGATTTATTTTCCTGCTAAAAAAATGCGCCAGCAGTGTGGTCGGAATAATCTCAGATAATTGGAAAGGCCAGCCCCTCTCTCTCTCTCTCTTTTTTCTCTACACCGATGATAAAAACAAAACTATAGTTCTACAAAATCAATGCCAACTAAATGCAATCTATTTTGTTAATATAATAATTAACTCCGTGTTTTAGTTCCCATTCTTTATAATAACTTTTTTACATATTAACAATTAATAATTATCAACTATTAATTAACTCAAAACATTAAACTCAAAAAATTTACTAACCAATTTAATTATCAATATTCACTCATTCAATAAAATTTTTAATCAATTTAATTGAATTATTTTCCTCCATAGAATGTATCGCTTTCTTCCAATTCGCGAATAAATGCTGACCATACCATTTAAAAAATTAAAAATGACCCCCCCATCTTGAGAAAAAAGCAAGATTACATAAACCCGATAACACTATCACCTGTCACCTTGGAAACCGTGCAACTTTTATCGGAAACGTTTCCTTATGCGACAAATGTTTCGTTGGTTATTTAAGCTCGCGTCCAGGCCACGAGACTCCGCCCTTTACGTAGCACCTATTACAGGCAGCCGCGTAATTCACGGCGCAGCAAAGTTGCTGCATTCCGGGTGGCGTTGCCGTAAATGTTTGTCAAGCTTTCCCCGCGCGCCTTCTCTCGCCATCCACGCGGACAATTTTTATCTTGCACAAACGAGCCGCAGTCACGGTCTTGAATAATCTATTAAAACTTGCACATTCCGAACGCCGTACAAAACTTTATGAATATTCCCGTTGAAATTCTTGTAAATCCTTAACGCGGCCGCAACCGGTCCGCCAACCCGGAGACTACTTTACCCCTGCGATTCGCTAAGAAGGATGGCGCTTCATCCCTCCTCTCTCTATTTTATTCGCTCTCTTTCTCTCTCTATTTTATTCACTCTCTCTCTCTCTATTTTATTCACTCTCTCTCTCTCTCTCTATTTTATTCACTCTCTCTCTCTCTCTATTTTATTCACTCTCTCTCTCTCTCTCTCTCTCTCTCTCTCTATTTTATTCACTCTTTCTCTCTCGGTCGCTGCCGAGTCTCAGTCCTTAGTGTCCACGGTATCTCCGGCGCTTAAATATTTGCCCGAATTTGCATTTTACTCCCGGGCCCTTATTACCCTCGAGATAGCAAGAAAAACTGTATTACTTTATTTCCGGGCGGCGCGGGTTCCGTTATTGTTGTCCCGATGTCCCTCTCTCTCTCACTCTCTCTCTCCCTCTCTCTCGCGGCTCGAAATTTGTAGGAGCGCGATGCTTCTAATTAACGTAGGAAGCGCGGTTGTTAGACCGGTGGATACGGCGCGATTAAAGAGCGCATAATTGTCGGGATTTCGGGCTCGGAGTTTAAAGCGCCGCGCGGTGATAGAAAAGCCCGAAATCATGGTCAAACGGAGGGAAGAACACAGGACGGATTATTTTCATGATTTGAAACATGGTTCAAGAAATCGATAGTTTTTCGAGCGCCCTTCGCATCTATCAGCAACGAAGCCGTGAATCAAAGCGGTCGCTCTTTTTCGGAATTCGACGATTCGAGCGACAGAACCGGATCCGCCATTTTGTTTTTGGGAATTCTGAAATTTAGCTTCGTAATCGGAACTCTCGAAAATATATGTACACTAATTTTTGTGAAAATCGAAACATTTTTTCGACAACCCATCCGCCATATTGGATCCGCTATTTTGTTTTCAGAATTTTCGAAATTTATATTCGTAACCGGAACTCTCGAAAATATACATATACACCAATTTTTGTGAACATCATATCATTTTTTCAACAATCCATCCGCCATTTTGTTTTGAGAATTTTGAAATTTAGATTCGTAATCGGAACTCTCGAAAATATACATATACACCAATTTTTGTGAACATCGTATCATTTTTTCAACAATCCATCCGCCATATTGCATCCGCTATTTTGTTGTTAGAAATTTCGAAATTTATATTCGTAACCAGAACTCTCGAAAATATAAATACACCAATTTTTGTGAAAATCGAAACATTTTCTCGACAACCCATCCGCCATTTTGTTTTCTGAATTTTCAGACTCAGATTCGCAATCAGCGACCACGAAAACCCCCGCATACAAATTTTCAATTAAATCCGTCACAGTTTTATATTTTGACCACGATTTCGGGCTTTTCCATGACATTGCGCCGCTGCGCGCGCACGCGCAGCTCTTCATTTGGTCTGCAATCTGTCGGTGAACGCAAACAAATCTTCTTTCGTTTCGAGCTACTTTAACTCGATGCCGGCCTTAGCCGAAGAAACGTAGCAGAGCCCCACTGGCACATAAAGATAATTAAATCTGGCTCGCCCTCTTTCCGACCCGCGCCGTTTTCGCCGACCGAAAGCTGAAAACGCGGGCCGCGAACGATCCCCGCGGAGAATGTTTATGTTTAACACACACCGGCGCCGCGCGCGCGCGATGTTTGCGGAATCGCGAACTCTGCGCGATATTCTAATCTCGGACGGACGATTAAGAGATGTAAATTAACGCGGCGCCGGCTTCCGAATCTCGCGTTTTATCGCATCGAAAGCGCGTCGTCGATTTCGAAACGGATCTTTAATGCTTTGTTTTATTTCTCCGTTGAAACAATTGCGAACGGATTAATTCGAAATTAATATAGCACTTTGGAAGCTGAGTTATGCGTCGTTTAATTGATACACTGGGATGATTATAAATGAGAAAGGTAAATTGTTGACGGTGTATTGTTAGAGCTCTGAAATAATTAGAAATGAGACGGAAAAATTGTTGCTAGCATGTTTAAGATATGTTCAATTTATTTATTACTGTAACAGGATGATAAATAAAAGATGATAACTGATACTGTCGCATTTGAAATTTTCCCAATTTTCTCATCATTCCGAAATAATGAAATTGTTTAAGATATGTTTTGTAAGATATGTTCAATTGACTTATGATTTTATCAGAATAAAAAATTATAATAATTGATACTGTCGCATTTGAAATTTTCCCAATCTTCTCGTACCACTATAAAATAATTAATAATAGGCTACAATAATTAATACCGTTCCTTCCGAAATCTCCTCCATCTCCTTGCCCTTCTAAAATAATTATAACCGAGACAGAAATCATTACAGCCATATTAGAAATCTCCAAAATTTACTTATCGCTCTAAAATAATTAAAAATAAAGCATAATAAATCATACCGTGCTATCCATCCAATTTCTATATTGTTTTAAAAAAATTTAAAAAAAGGACAGAAAAATCGTTGGCGCCTCGTTCGAAATCAGACAACTTCGCTTCTCGCCATCGAATAATTAAAAGTAAAACATCATAATCGATAACTATATCACGTTCGACATCTGCCCAATTTTCTCGCCGCTCTAAAATAATGGAAAAAACGCGGCGCGAAGAATTCGTCGCGTTCGGAATCTATCCAAATTTACTCGCCACTCTGCAGTAATTAAAAAAAATTTTTCCGTGGGACGGAAAAAAATTCGTTGCCATTCGAAAAATTCCGCGCGATCTACGGGTCACTCTAAAATAATTAAAAAGCGTATCGCGATAATTAAAAGCCCGCCAAACTTCCTTATCGCTCCGGAATAATGAAAAACAAATCCGCCGAATGCGCGGCGCGCGAACAAAATTTGGCGCTCGAAAATTGGGCCGATAAAATGCGAATAAAATCTCGGCCACGTGGAAAGAAATATCGAAACGACGTCCTCGCGTCGCACAGTGGTCGAAAGGTCCGAAATCATGGTCAAAATCATGGTCACAAAACACTGTGACGGATTTAATTGAAAATTTGTATGGAACGGTTTTCATGGTCGCTGATTACGAATCTGAAAATGAAAGTTCAAGAAACAAAATGGCGGATGGGTTGTCGAAAAAATGTTT
Organism: Augochlora pura; assembly: GCF_028453695.1. NCBI lineage: Eukaryota > Metazoa > Arthropoda > Insecta > Hymenoptera > Halictidae > Augochlora > Augochlora pura. The sequence continues at coordinate 23,228,496 of NC_135777.1, read as the reverse complement.
TGATTTTCACTAAAATTCCCTAAAAATTTGGACTAAAAGTCCAAAACTCCCCCTCGACACCTTCGATTTTTAGGGTTTTGACCACGATTTCGGGCTCTTCGACCACTGGGCGTCGTCGCGAGCTTCGCTGGAAAACCTCAAAATTGTGCACCGTCTCTGTCGACCCTAGTTTCGCCGGTCGAGGGTAAAGGATCGCGCGCGGAAGAAGACGGAGGGAGCGTCTCGAGTTTCGCGGCGCGCATCGCCGTAAAATTCGGCGAGTCGTCTAATTCGCGTGGAATCGATAGGGCCGCAACAAACTCTCCGCGCTACCTTCGCGATAAAGTTTGCCGGAGGGTGGAGCCCGGCGTTTGGGCGTCGGGGGTTCGGGGTAGATAGGGGCGAGGGGCGAGCCGCGAGGGGTCGTAATATCCCGCGCGCGCGGCGCGGCGCGGCTCGGCGTCCGGGACGCAATCTCGAAATGCAGTCCGCGGATCCAATTTCCGAGGTCGATGCTAAAATCGTGCCGAATTACGTGCACGTACACAGAGAGAGGGAGAGAGAGTGGGGGCCCGGCGGTGGCCGCGCGTCTCGTCGCGTCGATATACCGTCGCGCAAAAAGCCCGCCGCGAGCGTTTCCGCGGGAAGGAGGGCGCCCCGCGAAGTTTTCGCCCGGGCCACGGAGCCGGCACTGTGTGGCGGTCCGATAAACGCCCGAAAGTGGATTGGAACCGGGCGGGCCGACGTACGAAGACGCGCGGATACGACGGGGATATTGGAACCGGATTACATATTAGTCGGTCGCTCCTTCCGAATTTTCCTGCACTCCGCCAGGACGAAACTTCCGCCCCGCCCCTACGACCACCCAACCCACAACCATCTCGAAAGGGGATCTAGTTTTACTTTGAAACCATGCCGTGTCTGTCCGGCTCTCGTACTCTCGATTCCAATCTTCGGAACGCCGCTTCGCGCGTCCGAGTACACGCTGCTTTCGCGAGGCCGCGCGGAAACAGCGGTCGGAATTTCCCGATCGGAAACTCCTCGCGCTGTGATTTCTTGCGCAGGCCTCTTGTCGCCGTTACTCGTTCCACGGCCTCGAAAATTTGACTAACAGGCGGAGATGAGTTACGGTCTCTCCGTGTCTTCGACGAGTTTTATTCCGAAACTTGGATGATAGAGGAGGTAAGTTTTATTTTATGATTTACTGTAAAACGGCGCGCCGTTCGTATCCGGGCCACTTCCTCGCGGAATCGATCACTTTTTCTCGCAATCGATGACCCGGAGTTTCCTCGAAGTGATACACGATGGTATCCATTTTACATTAGGGGAAGTTTAAGTCGTCGTTTGCTGTGACATCGAACTTTTTTTCACCAGAAAGACGAGGATATAAAATTTCACGATTTTCGACCATTATTGGACAAGTTGAGAATTTTTATCTCGGTCGCTATTGGTCGCATCGAACTGTACCTTCTTCAGTTTCACTCGGATCTCGCTTTTTTAATCAATTTTCTGCCGATTGAAAAATAATTAACCCTTTGGCTACGGGCGGGTTCTCCGCCGCGGTACTTCTGCTGAACTGAAATTATGCAAAAAACATTATCAGTGTATGCCCAGAGTCAGAAACTTGCGTAAAACGGTTGGACGCAATAGATCATTGGCATCTGGCGGAGAGCCACTATAGTGGCCCGTAGTAGCGAAAGGGTTAATATTGAAGATCATTGACGAATTATTATGTCCGAGGTGCTCGTTTTTAAAAGTTCGAAATCGTATTACAATATCCTTTGCGCGTTTCTCCCTGAGAAACAAGAATATGTGCGTAAGATGTTGTTGAGTCCTGGGCATAGGGCCCCAAGGACGATCTCCAAACAATGAAGACAATTTACAGTTTACGATGCTAGTAATGGTAAGAGGCTATTTTTGAGGAACCGAACCATCGAGTAATTTGAATATTCCGCGCGACGCATGGTAATCGTCGTCGACGCCGTGACGCCCCAACAGATGTTGTCGAGATCCTGCTCCGTACGCTTAGTATTAACGCTATAATGTAGCGGACTAATTCGTCGAGCGTCCGCGTGGAAACGAAAGAAAATCGAAGGGCCGTTTGGAGAGGCGAGGCCGTCGAGGGCAGAGCGACAGGATCGTTAGCCAGGAAACGTCTCGGTCAGATTCGTCGTCGGAAGTCGTAGGGTCGATCGAAGGGCGTCGACGATGTCCAAAGGCTGTGTGTGTGTATGTGTGCGTACCGTGGCGAAGGGCACAGCGGCCTCCCGCGCGGACGTAATTCGTAGGTTTCCCGTAGACGGTAGAGTAATTCGGTCCGCGACACGGCCGTTCCGACCCTCGCATTAACCAGCCGGCCTTATCAGCCGCGCGCCGGCTCGGTATCGCTACGGGCGCCGGTCACGCCGGTCACGGCTCGATTATTAAGGGTTTCTCTTAATTAAGAGCGAGCGAGAGCGAGAGAGAGAGGGAGAGAGGGGGAGGGGAGGCCGGTGGGCGGCGTCGGAGAAAGATTCGCCGCCATTTATCAGGGCCCGGAGTGGACCGCCGCGTTATTTTTGTACGATCCCGCTCCTCGGCCGTTGCTCCTCGAGAGGGTGACTCTGATGAGGTCGGTTTCTCAAGGGTAACCGAGTGACGAGGGTGGAAACGTTAACGAACCACCTGTAAGAACTCCGCCTCGTGTTCAAGGTCTATTAAGGTCGCGAGCGCGCGCCGCGACGAGACACCGGACGGGAACGAGATAAAGCGCGCTCCGGGGGCTTTTTTTTGCGGCCGGCGACGCGGCGGCGGCTACCGTCGGCCAATTCCGCGCGAGACGGAATTACGTCGATACGTTTTTGCCGATGCCCGATGCCCGATGCCCGATGCCCGGCCGGCAATTGGGTCCGCCGCGGTTCCCAGTCCGCGGCTTCGCGGGACCAATTAATCCGCACGTTGTCCCGGTTAATTGGCCGCCTTCCGTCGCGAAACTAAACCCTCCGCAAAAACATCTGTCGGCCCAGGATCCGTTCACCCGGGCTACCCGACGTTCACCGTCGTTGCGGACGAACTTGGGATTTTCGATGCGAATTCTCCTGGAAACGATACCGGTTCCTTCGTCGTCCCTACTCGATGCTCTCGAACGCAGAATGGTCTTCCGTTCCACGGCGAACGACGAAACGAGTCAGAAATGTCCAAATCGTAATTGCAATTTTGTCGGAGTGACTTTCGTCGTAATTGCATTTTTACCTGCTGTTTATTGCACCTCGTCACCCTTGACGCTTGTCTGGACGTAAGGTACAACCATTTGGACGTGCTCTTTAATGTATGCGCTTTAATATATGCAATTATTACATTAAATGTATCATTTATTCAATACTTTCGCGACAGCGGGAAAGTTCTCAGAAGTTTCCGAAATGTATTTTGTTCAATTAAATTAAAATCACAAAGCAAACTACCGTCAATTATTTCTTCAACCTTCGCACCCCTTACAGATCTTAATAAATTAAAGAAATTTTCAGGTACCCGTCCAACTATAACAACACATTCGGGCTATTTTTTCTTAAATTTTCATACAAATCTTATTTTAGCACTGTAAGGGTATTTCAGCAACGTAAATTCTTATTTCCGATGCGAACGTGATAATTACACGGAAAAGCCACCCCAAAAGCGTTTTCCCTGGATCCCCAAGACCCTCGCGATCGGTCCCCGATCTCCAAGTATCTGAGATCTCCCATAAAACAGAGGAGAGAGAGAGAGAGCTTCATAGGCGTAGGAAACGTGGCCGCGCGGCAGTAACGAGCCACCACGCCCTACCCGCGATCCGCTCTTAATCGAAGAAAAATAGTGGGCCGATGTATCAGCAGCGTCCCCGTCCCCGGGATCCGAAGAGGATCCGGCGATCCCATCGGGGGATCCCCGGGAAGCGTCGCGCGCGTCCCTTATCGGGTGGTAACGCGAGTTAGGGGCTCGGCGGTGGGCTCGGACCAGGTTTTATTGCGCGACCGGGGCTGCTCTCTCTCTCTCTCTCTCTCTCTCTCTCTCTCTCGCTCTCTTCCCCATCGCGAGATACGAGCCGCACCGAAAGAGATACGAAACGACCGAACAACCGTCGGGAGGGTTTTGCGCCACGCTGCCGAGGGGTTGGAACGCGTTGCCCGCCCGCCCCCCCCCCCCCTCTCCTCGCAGCATCTCAATATTCCTACGTGTACACGCGGTAAAATTCTAGCAACGGGCCCTTCGCTCCGACTTTACGGTTCCCACACGTCGCCGCTTTTGTCCGCGACCGCCCGTCCCCGCACCCTCCGGAACCAACCCTCCGGAACCAACCCCGTCGCCGCCGCCGCGTCATATCCGCCACGAGATAACGCGCGGGAGAGAGCTTTCATCTCTCCCCTGTCCCTTCTCGACGCTCTCAGCCGGCGCGTTACCAACCGAGAGGACAGGACGTACACCCTACGTAACTCACGAATTACGCTTTCTTCTCGCCCGTTCTACGGCACCCCCCGCTTTATTCCGCCGGTGACTCTGACGCGCGGCAACAAATTCTTTCGATAAGCCGCGCTTCCGAGGGAGAGGATCGATCTTTTGAAAATGGACCGGTTTTTCGGCGATTTTTAGATCGATACCTGTTCCCTACTGTTTTATATGTATGGGCCAGTTATTTTCGATGTAAAATTGTAAGGTCAGCTTCTTAACCCCTTGCCCTGTGATTTATTTTATGCTGCGTTGAAAATTTATATTTGTATGCTTTGTATTTGTTATCTATATTTGTATGCTTTGTATTATTAATTTATATTTATGTGTTTAATATTTATAATTTACGATTTATATGTTTAATATTTATAATTTATAATTTACATGTATTGTACTTATAATTTATATTTGTATGTCTTACGTTTATAATTTACATTTATATATTGTATATTTATAACTTGTGTATGTTCTAATCTTACATGAAAATAAAAGAAATAAAAAAAAATATAAATAACTAACTTAAATATGCCTGACAGTAGACATACGACGAAAAAGGGGTAATTTTTCAGTGAGATATAAAAATAATAAAAAATAAATTCAATGGAAGGTTAACAATAAGCTGAAAGCATGAAGCTTAACAACATTGAAAAATAATTCAATTAAAGCTTAACAATTACAACTCCTTACTTGTCGCAACTCAATTGTCTTTAATTGTCCTTAATTGTCCTAAATAAATCCTAACCTAAAAGGTAAGACGAGTTCTTCGCCCTTCTCATCTTGCCCGCAGCGCTGCGAATCTCGACCGAAAATATTTTCCGTGAACCGCTTACCGCGCGGCAACTAATTTTCTTTGTCGCGGCAACGGAGACCCGCGTGGGAAGCGCGGCGGATGCTTTATCGCGGATCTATTATTTAAAAAGTTCGCGAGAACGCGCTCCGTAGGATGCCGCGAAATGCATCCCCCTCCTCCTCCTCCTCCTCCTCCTCCCCCGTAGAGTAGAACGCGCGGAATGCACTCGACGCGCGGAGGCAGCACGTGACCAGTTTCCCACTGTCTTTCCTGCGTCCTGGAAAATTTGTTTGAGAGAGAGAGGGAGAGAGAGAGAGAGAGGACACGGCGCCGATTGCAACCCGATCCGCCGAATCGGTTGAGCGGAGCGAAGATCGCCGGCGAGAGGCGACGAGGGATTCGCTAAAAATCACCGACCGAGATTTCGACTTTGTTCTCGGCGTGCTTCCTTCGATGGAATCGAACACTCCGCAGGATTGTTTCCCACCTTTGTTCTCGGAGCATTTGACACGGTTCCCTCCGTTGATTATTCGAAATTCAATTGGTAACAAAGAGGGACGAGCATTTTCATCGAAAATGCTACAATTTCATTGAATTAATTCTTTATTCTCAATTTAAAATTGTAAGAGTATAGTATGTAAGAAGAGTGTGCGCGGTTGTATGAATGTATAGTTGTTGAAAGGTTTTGAATTAAAACTTTAATACACTTTATTTTTAATACAATTTAATATTTCAGAACATTCGCGTATCCGGTAGAATAAGTGATATATAATAGAACTACGTATACAGAGAAAAATTATATACAATGTTAGTGGTAATCGGCTCATATATATATATATATATCCAAAGAAATTCGCGCGCTAAAATCGCCTCGAGTCCGAAGAAGAAAAGCTGTCCGCCGACGGGTTGATAAAAGACGGCGGAAAGGGCGGAGAGGATTTTTTCCGGCGGGTCCCAGTCCGGCACGGTTTCGCCGTCGGTTGCCGTCAGCGAAAGCCGCGCCCCCCCTCCCCTCGGTTACAGTGGATCGGTATCGATTCCACCGTTGTTTCGGTCGCGCGTCGGCTGCACGGAAATTACACGCGCGTTACACGCCGCCGCCGCGGCGTTCTACCCCCCCCCCCCCCCCCCCCCCCCCCCCGCCCCCGCAACCGCCGGCATTATTGCACCATAAGCGATATTTTTATTGGCGCAGAAAACGGCTCGTGACACGTTCATTCCGCGGCGGTGCTTTATTGCCCGCCGATTTCGGGAGTCGTTTTCTATCGCCGCTCGGCCCGGAAAACAGAGGGAAAGAGAGAGCGAGAGATAGATAGATAGAGAGATAGATAGAGAGAGAGAGGGAAAGAGAGAGAGAGAGAGAGAGACAGCGCGGAATAGGCGGCCGGCTAATTGAAACGTGCTTGTCACCGTGCGGCCGGTATTTTAAAGCCGTGGAAAAGCGGCGCGCGTCCGCCGCGATCGGCTTCGATTTTTGCCGAGCACGGGAATACGTTTCGGTGCGCGCCGACCGTGCCGCGGAAATAACGAAGTCCCTTGCCGCGCGGAGCCGACGGCCGCGCGCAGCACGCTGACGGCTCGGAATAAATCGCGGGCCGGCACGGAACGCGGGAAATGCGTCCCCGATTATACGGCAGCTGGCTGCAGACAAATTTCCGCGCTGAACTCTCGCGCGCCCGAGCCTAGTTCTGCTTCCCGGTAAACAAACTTCCCGTGTAATGACTTCGCTAAACAAGCCCGCCCCCGATCTACCCTCCCGCGCGCGCGCCACGACGCAAATGGGGCTTCGACCATAACCACGTGAAAACTAGCGGCACCCCCGGCCCTCTTCTACGCCAGCGTTGCGGTAGATTCTATGGAAGGCCACGTGACTTCATTGGGAACGCTGCGAGAGAAGGGCTAGAAGGCGGTAAGGTCTCTCGCGTTGAAATTGGAAGACGTTTCGCAGATCTGCGAATGATCGCGAATTAACCCCTTGCACTATAATAACGAGTCAGACTCGTGGTGAAGATTTTATGCAAGCTCTACTAAATATAATTATTATTAATTTTTATTACATTGAAATAAAAATAAATTCTTCTGTCGTCAAAATGTAAAAACAAAGGTAAATAAAGACAATACAGGAAACAAAAATTGTCTGGTCCTATTAAGAAAAATATTAAAGCCAAGTTAATGCTAATCAACGCGGCGTAAAAGGAGTCGTAGTGCAAGAGGTTAAGCGCTGCGACTCCTTTCATCCTGCGTTGACTAACACTTGTTTGTTCTTAAGATTTCGTCTAATAGGACCAATTTTTCTTTCTTCTGTTGTTTTTGGTCACTCTCATTTCACTTTAATTCAAACTTTCTGAGAACAGAAGAATTAAAGGGCATGGCCGATTAAGATGGTCAAAGCTGCCCGCGAGTCCGCTCGAAAGAATTCAACGTAGAATTGTGATCCAAAAGGTGGGGCCCACCCTCTCCGCTAATTTAATAATAACACCGGTGTCCAGGCTCGTGCTGGCTCAGCTTCCAAGATCCGAGTTCTCGATCGGGCGGACAGAGAGATCCAGCTGGAGAACGAGAGTCTCCCCGCGAAACACGATTCTGCTCGACTCGACTGTAATTAAGCCCCGTATTGTACCAATGCCCGTCGTATTTCCCCCCCGATCCGCGGAAGAAAATCGGCTCGGGTCGACCTCCGCCGTCTCCCAGCGGAGACCGCGCGGTCTCGGAGATTAAATCAAAATCTTGGACCGTGCTGTAGAATGGCTCGTAGATTGTGGAATTGTCAGCCGAGAGAAAGCGAGAGAGAGAGAGAGAGAGAGAGAGAGAGAGATTCGATCCGCGCGTCGGATTGTAGAATAAAGTTTCCTCTCTCAGATTGCTTCGTTTCCGAAACAATCGAGTTTGAGCGTTCATTAGCCGAGCCTGATCAGCGGTTGCCGTTTCTACTGCGCCGCGAGCCGGGAATAAAAATGATCGAGACACGGGGTGTACCTAGTTTTCGTTCTAACGAATCAATTAACGGTGTATCGAGGCAAAAGAACGAGACACCATCCTGCGATTTTCACATTTTTACGATCAAATATTCTTTTGTGTAGCGACTAAGTCATTTCTGCTTTTGAGTGCTTTCTTTATGTATGAATATTTAGTTGTGAATATTATTATTATTTAGTTGTGAATATTATTATTATTATTTACTCAGAATATTATTATTACTTACTTGTGAATATTATTATTACTTACTTGTGAATATTATTATTACTTACTTGTGAATATTATTATTATTATTATTTACTTAGAATATTATGACTATTTACTTGTGAATATTGTTATTACTTACCTGTGAATATTATTATTATTTACTTAGACTATTGTTATTACTTACCTGTGAATATTATTATTATTTACTTAGAATATTGTTGTTACTTATCTGTGAATATTATTATTATTTACTCAGAATATTATCACCATTCACACAGAACATTACTGCCCCATACTTACTTACAGGACACCCTAACACTAAAAATCTATTAAAAGGTAAGCCACGTGCCTCGCTCCGGTTTGAAATACCGCTTTTGACCTTGCAGCCGACAGACCCTTACCATAACCAATTTGAATGGTCCCAAGCACATGGCCCCATCGGAAAACCCTATCCGGACAGTCCTCGACGCAAACAATTGCGAAGAAGGTTCCGCGCAGCGTTGCCCCGGTAATTTGGTATCGCGTCGAAATTATCGCAGCGAGGCCAGCGCGAGCGCGCGCGCGATTCCGATCGTTGATTAATCGGCGCGATTAATTAAATGCCGGCGCATTATATTTCGATGACACTCGTTTCGATTGCACTTACGCGGCCAGCGCCGGGTTGTTATGCAAATGTTACACGATAATTCCGGGCAACGGTGACGTTTCGCGGATAATTAGCGCCCGTGCCGCCGCTGCCGCGAAAAATCACTGGGATCACAGGGCTTCCGGCGCGCGCGTGCGCGTTGAGTAATTCACGGGACTGGTATCCGGTTTTCGGGGCCCGATTCTTCCCTCCGCTCCCCGTTCCTCGGCGACTCTGTTAGGAATTTGATTTAGTGGCGAGGCGGCTGCGCGATACCGGACGATTCCACTGACGATTCCGAGGGAAATCACTGCTCTCTCCCTCTCTCTCCCCCTCGCTCTTTATTTCTCGGTGTTCAAGCGAAAATTTTTACGCGAAATAAAAATTGTCTGTACGAATTAAACAGCAACTTATTCGTTTCTTTAATCGTTCTAATAGATATAAAATAATATGTCGACATTTTGAAATTCAGACATTGACATTTGAAAGTTAAAATACCAACCTTTTCGATATTTAAAACGCAGACATTTCGGAATTAAAACGTCGACGTCAAAAAATTGAAGTAGAGGACACTTTAAAATTAAAATGAAGAATATTTTAAAATTAAAACACAGACATTCTAAAATTAAAACACGGATGTTCTAAAATTCAAACACAGACATTTTAAAATTAAAACGCAGACATTCCAAAATTAAAACGCAGACATTTTTTAATTAAACCACAGACGTCTTAAAATTCCAATAAAGACACCCTTCAAAAATAAAACACCGACGTGTCAATATCAAAGCGTCAATTACTCAAGAATTGAAACATTAATCCTCCATTTCCGGATCGCGTCGAGTCGTCGCCGCGAAATAAAATCACACAAATCGGAATAATTACAGCCCAGCAGAGTTTGATTTGGCGAAACGCCGCGGCTGATTCCCGCGCGCGGATGCAAGGGGGTCGATCATAGAAGAGGCGATAAAGATCGCGGGTGATAAATCGGAACTTGAATAAATCGGTCGCGATTCCGCGGAATTTTTGCGGCCGCCAATTCGCGGCTACTACGACTGCTACAGCGACGCCGCTAAATAATGACTATCTCCCCGGTGGGCTCGTTAATCATCGATCGCAACGGCGCCTATCTATTTAAGCATAAAAATGTATATTACACAAAGAGACACAGCCACGTATCAATATTCGCGGGTAGCAGTCGCGGCTCGCAAAGTGAAACGAACGTGTATCGGGTCAATAATTACGCGGGCTGTATTTATAAAATTGATCAAGGTGTGCCGATAGCTCCGACGACCCTTGGCCACGCCATCCCCCACCCCCCGCGCACCCCGTGGTGCCGCGTATCCGTAAATCAAATATTTTACCTTCGCGAGTCGAGCGTATAAATACCGCGGCCTTTTTCTTTCTTTTACAATGGGATGATTCGTGTTAAACAGTAAATTAGCTCGCGTATTTACACCCGGACCCTCGGATCCCGCGCGAGACATAAACCTTTATTTTTATTGGCCGCCGTTCGAACCAGTCGAATTTTTTACGAGCTCTCGCGAGCGCGAAAGAGTTCGAATAATATCATTTGCAACAACTTGTTTGATTTATTTTTAGAGGCACCTTGTATCCGGGAGAATTTAATAATGGGAAAGAGTCGCGAATTTGCAAATAGTGAGAATAATAATTTTTATTGGTCAGTGCCTTTCGATATTGAACAACCCTCGCGATATTTTTAATTAGCTCATTTATTTTTACAATAACTCACGCTGCAAAGAATCGATTACAATAACTAAATTTTATAATAACGATAATAATAATAATCATAGTAATAGTAATATTACTACTTACTATTTATTTAATTTTACTATAATAATAATAATTTTACTATTATATAAATAATTGTCACTGGCCCACCTATATTTTGTGTAAATTTTGACCACCCCACGCGACACATCTGTCACCATGTTCGTCATGGATCATCGCCGCCAAGTATAATATAAAGCGCCTAAATCACGATTATATCGTAAAAGAAAAAAGGCATTGATTTTTCGATTTCTTCCACGGCTCGAATCACCTGGCGCCCGCCTGGCCTAAATCGTCCCCGAGTCGCGTTACTTATTCAGCTCACCGACCGAAGTATTCTCCGAATATCCTTTCCAGATTCCGAATTGTTACGGGCGGAGGGGGGGACGCGAAAATTCCATTGGAAAGTGGCAATTACCATCGGGGCCAGAAGGCCGCTCAGAACTCGAGGCCGAACAACGCGCGACGGAACGAATCAATTAAGAGAGCGCCGATAGGTAGAGTACTCTCGGTTTCGTCTTCCGCGATGTTTGCCTAATTAGCTCGGCTTGCGAATCGAATTATCGATTATCGATACCGTCGCCGACGGATCGATCGCGCGACCTCCCGAGCACGTGCTCCCGGCTCGCCAGCTGTTCCATTGGGCGGCACGCCGCGCGCTGCTTCGAGCGATACAAAAAGAAACCCGTAAAATCAATATTTATTTTTTATTTTTTTAATTAACGTTCTTTTAAATACACGTTTGGATCGTGTCAGATGTTTATTAGCTGTATATTATTGCATAACTGTTGAGTATTGCTTTGATATTTGTGTTACATATTTGCATTTAGTGCATTTATATTATCTAACCGATTTTTATGCGTCCTGTTTATTTAAATATTTACCGTACCGCTTAACTAATAATTAACGATAAATATTGTTTCGAATGAAAATTCGACAGTGCACAGATTCTAATAAATTGCGATACTAGATTAATAAAAAAAAAGATTTTTTTATTCAACGAAAAGTAGCACTGTAATTTTCTAGCATAGAATATACAAATTCAGATAATTGTATATAAATTATATTGGCATCATATATAAATTAAAATAATTCTATATAAATTATATTGGCATCATATATAATTTAAAATAATTGCATATAAATTATATTTGTATCATATAAAAATTGAAATAATTGCATATAAATTATATTGACATCATAATACATAAATAAAAATAATTGCATATAAATTACATTTGTATCATATACAAATTAAAATAATTTGTACGCAAGACTATTGGACAAATCTGAGAAAAATCGCCTCGTCCTGCCAGCTTGCTTTCATTCGAAAAAGTCGTCGTCCGCAAAGGGTTGGAAGCCGAAGGGTTGGTATCTCGAGGCCGAGCACCGCGGCGAGTCGCAACGCGGTGAGTAATTAGGCCGATCTGGGTAGAATGGTTTTCAAGCATTTTCGGTGGGGGGCTCGAGCCGTTAAAGAGAGCCGGGGTGCCCATATCGGCGAGAGCATGCTAATTTTATCGCGAGCCTGTTCTAACGCGATTCGACGCCGCAATGATCATTAGGGGCTGCCTCGAAGCGGCGGATTGCGCGGTCCGACTGTTACAGTGGACAATTTTGTAGTATGTTTAAGGCTGATATGAAATTGGTGGGGGGCGCTGTTCTCGGAGGAGGTTCCGAAAGCAGTTCGCGCGACGATTTATTTAGCAAAATAACCGGAAAGCTTCCCGTTCATTCGCCGAACGTGTCGCGGCGCGCGATTCAACGTCGCCGAGCATTGTTCGAATAATTGCTGGTTGAATATAATTCTTTCGGCAATCGAACACAGAATTTTGAAGCATTTTGTGCGATAATTAATTCGTTGCAATAAACGCGAACCTACGTGTTACTTTGCGAACGATTCGACGTCGCTGAATATTATCCGAATATCTTTTATTTAAAGGTTTAGCGTCGCATCGAGTGCATCGGTTATTAACCACGGCTGCAATTATTTGCTAAACTTGGTTGCAAAGTGAAGCGTCTTTTAAGAAGGCGATGATTTAAAATCTTGATTAACAGTAATAAAGCCAGGTACGTCGAGGTCGGATATCGAAGGCGCTTAAATATATTAAATATAAATACGAAATATAAATAGCAAATAAATTGGAAACAGCCGGATAAATTGGCAATTGCCGGATAAATTGGAACTAACTAAAAATAATCTGCTAAATCTGAAGATATAGGGAATGATTTCTGCTATTCTGGTAACACGTCGCGGCACGATTAAACGTCGCCGACCACCGCGCAAATAATTCCGCGCCATTGAGAATAGAATTCTGAGTGTAACGCGGGTCCGGCGCGGACAGCGTTCCCCCGTACACCGAAGTCGAATAAAAGATGGCCGGGGAGGGGGGCCGGTGGTCCTAGAAATAACTTTTTTAAGCGTTCAGACGGCGCTTAATGCGTTAAATTCCTTGCGCGGCAATTTCGAGCGATAAACGCCGCAATAATCATTATGCGGGCCGAGAGATTGCGAGCGCAGTTTTACGGCCCCCGCGGACAGTTTCGCAGTGCGGGGGAATTCTCGGGTGACAAAAAATGTGTGCGGCCCCCCGAGGGTCAGCTTTTCGAGTGTTCTGCGTGCCGTTTGGGGCGGCTGAGCGAGCTAAAGCGAGTCGAAGCGAGTCGAAGCGAGTCGAAGCGAGTCGAAGCGAATCAAAGCGAGTTAAAGCGAGTCAAAGCGAGTCAAAGCAAGTCGGAGCAAGTCGAAGCGAGTCAAAGCAAGTCGGAGCAAGTCGAAGCGAATCAAAGCGAGTTAAAGCGAATCAAAGCGAGTTAAAGCGAGTCAAAGCGAGTTAAAGCGAGTCAAAGCAAATCGGAGCGAGTCGAAGCGAGTCGAAGCGAATCAAAGCGAGTCGAAGCGAATCAAAGCGAGTCAAAGCGAATCAAAGCGAGTCAAAGCGAGTCAAAGTGAGTCGAAGCGAGTTAAAGCGAGTAAAAGCGAGTCAAAGCGAATCAAAGCAACTCAAAACGACTCAAAGCGAGTCGAAGCGAATCAGAGCGAGTCAAAGCGAGTCGGAGGCGAGTCCGAGCGAGAGCCGGCCGGCCCGCAGCCTCAGCGTGCGCGCGAAATCCGACGGAAGCCGCGTCAACGTTAATCGAAACGGTCTTTTAAGCACGCTGCCAGCCGGGCACCCCGGACGTCTATTACCCGCGAGATCGAGTTAACGGGGGATACCGTAAGCCGTCCGCGAATGGGGCTTCCGCCGGCGCGGGGGAAGATTAGGGTCGCGTGCGCGCGCGGAAACTTTCTCGCCGGGATAACCGGCGTCAGGCGAGGCCCCCTCCCCCGGCGGCCGTCGTAAGCCGTATTAATAACGACAATAACGCTAATCGTCGCCGTAAACGATAATCGCCCGATGCGCGCCCCGCCCAGGCCACGGCTTTGCCAGTCGAACGACGCGGCCGCGTGCGCTTTTCCTCGCGTTTGCTGGCGCCGATACCGACGCTCCAGAAATTTCCGTTCCTACGGCGACGGATTCCGGGGGCGATATCCGCTCCTCGCCGGAAGCTGGTCTTAAGAGAGCCGCCGCAATCAAATGCACTTGATCTAATCAAATTTTTACATTATCAACTGTATTTTATAAAATATTATATTATAAAAATTTGATTAAAAAATCACATAACGGTCTTGAGTAGTTGCCTTCTTTTGTATGTTGTGTGTGTGTGTGTGAGTACATTAGTTATAAGTACTTTATAATTATCGACCTCGGTTTTTTTTTCTTTCATTACTCCTTCTCTTTTACCCGATACCATCATACCGATCGACAATACGGATATATATCACTAAGTCAAATCATCCCATATCGCACACATCCCATTTATACAATATTAAAGCGAGAAAACTTTCGACATAAGTCTAGCTTTAAGTCATTTTATTGTTTGGCTTTTTTTAATATTTTTGTTTGCACCATGTAACCCACTAATGTAAAAGAGTAGCAAATAAAGAATTTTGGAAAAAAGAAAAGTAGAGTAGCAATACAGTGTTCGTATATTTTTTAATTCTGTACTTTTTAAGAACCGTTCACAGTACAATTGATTTATGAATCGTATAAAATACAGTTGAACCGGTATAACAAGAGCCAGCAGAGAGTAGAAAAGTGCTGCAATATTAAATATATAATATCGATTCGAATGGAGCAGCAAGAGCATCGAAAAAGTCGGTCGATCAAGCAGAGCTCGCCGCTCCCAAAGCCCCCGGAGAATTAAAAGGCGGCATTCCCGTGGGAGCCTGGTGCAGCAGCATCCAAATTAAAAATAGAAGAGAAAGGCCGACGCAACCTCCAGAGGTTGGGCTCTTTCTCTCGGAAGAAGCCCTGTGTGATCGCGTTCAAAAACGCGGAGCCGTTTCGCGTGCGCGCGCTCGCGCGAGTCAAGGCGTTTCTTCCCTTTGACCATCAGCAGCAGCGGCAGCGGCAGCGGCAGCGGCAGGGCTTTGCCTATCGAATCTGCTTCCGAGGTTCTATCGGCCGTCGGAAGAAAATATCCGCCGTCGGATGTCTCGCGCGTCCCTCCTCTGCCCCCGACGAAATCGGCTTCCGTTGGTCGAGAAACGACGCCGCGCCCCCTTCCCCCGTTCGTTTGCGGGTATTTCCTCGTGATCGGCTCACTCGCTGTTCGAGAAGCTCCGTTTCTTTTTCCCCGTGTCGCGTTACGCTTATGAACCAGCGTTTTACGCTCTGGACCAGTCCCTATCTCTCTCTCTCCCTCTCTCTTTCTCTCTATTTTTCTCTGTCGTTCTTTCTGTGAAAGAGCGTCGGTTCACGGCCGCGCGAAGAACCGGCAGGTGCGTCGTCGCGTCGGGACGCTTTTCTATGGAAGCGGATTCCCTTCGACCCTTGCGCCGTGTCTGCTCGGCTCGCGTATCGGCTCACTCTCCGGAGACTCTGCCAAGAGAGCGAGAAAGAGAGAACGAGAGAGAGCGAGAGAGAGAGAGAGAGAGTGCTCTAGCAGGGGACAGAGGGGCCTCGTCCCCGGTCGACGGTCTTTAAAAACTTTCAGCTCTCGCAACTTGGTTGAAAAGAGCCGCGTCTCCTTCCCACCCTCTCCTCCCCCTCTGCGCGCATCCACGGCCCTTTCTTTCACGTTCTCGCACGTTCGCCGGTTCTTCGAGCTCCTTCGGGGGGAGGGGAGGGTCGCGTCCCTTATTTCGCTACACCGGGCGAAGGGTCCGCGACAATGCGTCGCTTTAAATTAGAGCGAGGCGATCGAGGCCGAGGCGAGGCAGAGGCGAGGCGAGGGAGAATGGAGACCCGGAACGAGGGGCTCGGATAACGCGGAACGACGAGGGGACGAAATTGCGGGCTTTGCCAGACCGCTGGAGACACACGGCTGAACGAGCCCGAGGACCATCCAGAGGAGGCTCGCCGCCATTTTTAGTCCCCCGCTATGCGATTTTTGGCCGCGGACCTCGGTTCACGTTTTTCCACGTTTCCGGACGGCGTCGCGGTTCTACTGCAATCGCTGATTCCTTCGATCGTTCGTCGTCGACGACTAGATAGGGTGGATCATAAGTCTATTTATTTATTCATATATCTATATATTTATTCTTGTTGCCGTCAATTATATGTCTATATTTTATTTAATGTTTTACTTAATTAACTTGTCTATTTGTTTGTATTATGTACCGCGGAAATGCTCCGATCTTGTTTATGTACATATTTATTTATTTATCTAATTCTTGTTATATTTGCCAAATTCTATGTTTTCTATATCTGTTAAAATTTTTCACTTATTAACTGTTAATTGTATATATGAAGAAATAAGTGAAAAGGGCAGTAATATTTTTTTTATTTATGACAGACTGTGATTTTGAGGAAAATAGATTTATGAATATATCTATGATAAATGAGATGGTACAAAGACGTCTGTAAGACGTTATAAGGACGTTTATTTTGCAGTGCAACGTGCTCAGTTTTAAAATGGACATTTCTAAGACGGCCGATACTTTTCATATTTCAAAAATTATTAAAAGTATAACTGTCGTTGCACGAGTTACAAAATTCAATTTCATATGCATAAAATACATCTTGTCATGTAAAATAAAAACGCCAACTTCGCCACAGAGAAGTTACTTTAGAATTACAGTTGCAATAGCTTCGAGTGAAAGGGGTTAATAACACGCGTAAAATAAATCGTACATAATAATCTGAATTCCTGTGACAAACATTCGTAAAAATTCACGAAGCGTCACGCGCCAGTTTTTATTACCATTCAGTAGACTTGTCTGCTAAAAAGAAAAAGTCACTATACAGTAAGTATAGCCCCCAAAAAGAGTCCAGTAATAAATCAGTATCGCTCAACTTGATAAAAGCGATCTTCGAAAAATCTGAAAAAATTCCATCGTCCCCAAGGAGAAGAGCGGCAGAGCCGCGGGGTTCCGGTATCATCGGAAGTCGGCGTGAACGGAAGCGGCGGCGACTTATTGTTGACATTTTGCGATCGTCGACGGGGTTTAGGTTCTCTCGGTTAGCTCGTAAAGCGGATGGAAAAACGCGGCCGCCGCTCGATAAGGTTCGTTCGAAGGACGCGGCGGACGTGGGGGAGTAGCTAACCCGGTCCGGGGCATTTTGTCAGCGAGCGTTATAAGGCCTCTGGTACGCGCGTCGAGTAGCTTTCCATGCATAGGTTAGCAGTGCCGGCGATGGGAATAGGCGCGAAAGGGGTTCCGTGCTCCGTCGAGGAGGAGGCGCGCACACGCCCGGGATCGGACGAGGGCGACCGGAGGGTGGAACAGAGACAGAGAAAGAGAGAGAGTAAGAGAGTGAGAGAAAGAGTAAGAGAGAGAGAGAGAGAGAGAGAGAGTGAGAGAGAGAAAGAGTGAAAGAGTAAGAGAGAGAGAGAGAGTGAGAGAGAGAGAAAGAGTGAGAGAGAGAGAGAGAGAAAGAGAAAGAGTAAGAGAGAGAGAGGGGGGAAGAGTGAGACAGGAAGAAAGAAAGAGAGAGAAAAATAGGGTGAGAGAGAGAGAGAGGGGTGGGGACGAGGGGCCGCGGTTCGAGCGTCGTGTACAAGCTATTCTGTATGCATCCTGTTGTCGGAAGGGAAAAAGAGAGAGCCACCCTTCGGCCCCTGCATCGACCACCACCACCACCACCACCGCCACCGTTCCATCCAGCCCCCCCCCCCCCCCCCCCCCCCCCCCCCCCTCCCCCCCCCCCCCCCCCCCTCCCCGGCCCTAACTTTCGCAATATTCTCGAGTCTTTCTACTCTTTGCGAAATTACCCCCCTCCGGGCTCCCCCGCCGCCCGAGCCCTAGCCCCCGGTTTGCTCGCTTGTCTGCGGAACGACCGTGCGTCGGTAATGCTTTCAACCCTCCCGCTCGGTGTTCGTTCGGTTCGCCGACCATACACTAACAACCATACTATGACAACCGGCGTGCACACTGACAAACGTTCGCCTATGGGATCGTAAAAAAAAAGAGGAAGGA
The DNA here is from genome assembly GCF_028453695.1 of Augochlora pura. NCBI lineage: Eukaryota > Metazoa > Arthropoda > Insecta > Hymenoptera > Halictidae > Augochlora > Augochlora pura. The sequence continues at coordinate 23,210,208 of NC_135777.1, read as the reverse complement.
AGGAAAACACGCGCAGGGAGAGCGAAGAAGAAGAAGAAGAAGAAGAAGAAGAGGAGGCTAGGGGGATGATCCCCGGCGTTTTCCACCGGCGAGCTAAACGTTGAACGGGCTTTTATGGGGTCCCGGATGCGGCCCATGAAAAATTTGCGGAGAAACTTTCGGAACTGTTGCGCGCCCCGTTTCCCTTCCACACAACCCCCCTTCTCTCGCCCTCTCGCCCTCTCGCCAGCGTTTCCCGACCCTCCGGTTTCCTCTTTTCTCGCCTTTTCGCGGACCTTTCCAATGGGAGACACTCCGGCCCCCCTTTGTTCGCCTAACTGCTCTTGCACCGAACGAGCTTTGTTTTCGATGGTAATTCGCGAACGGCCCCGCGATCCCCTTCGCTTCTTTTTCTACCAACGGGTCAGAGGGGAGGGGACGACGGAGAACAGTTTCGCGCGGTATTAATATTTTTCCGCGGACGTTGGACCGACCCTTCGGGGCCATTTTTTTTACTGTTCCGTTCTTCGGGGACCCTTCGAACTTTGCTCGTTGGTGTTTCGAAAACGCCGGAGACTTCAACCCTTCGCGGCCGTACAAGTTTCGTTTGTAAATCTCGCGTTGGGTCGTAATTGATTTTTATCGAACGGACAGTAATAAATAATGCGCGCGAGTTTGAGAATATAGAAAACAGTATTTATCGATTCGTTTTCAAAGTTTAGGTTATGTCAGGTTAGGTATGCGCGAAAATAACGATGCAATTTTAATTTTATGTAAAAAGTGAAAAGGTCACGAAATTATAATTGAATGGCTGTAATAGTTGACGTCGAATATGGGATGGTTATAGTTACGACAACGCGACATCGTTCTCCGAATAATTGTTAAAATAGAAACAATTCGCCGAGGCGTTCGTTTTAGGTTTTCGCGATCCAATTATTTCCCCGTTCGCGAACGATTTTTTATTTCGCGTAACAGTTCGTGGACTAATTATTTCCTGCGCTCGTTGTTCGAAAGTACGGGGAAAATAATTGCGCCGCGGCGCACGCGCGGCTATGCTAATTAGTTGCATAATATTTTCCGCGGAGGGGGGTTCTTCTTTTGTTTATCGAGAAAGCGAAGGGTCCGCCGGTATTGGACCATCGACCCCTTGACGACGGCGAGTCACCTTTGCCGTGACATTCCGCGTCCCTTGGTAAAAAGCTTCTGAACATATATACATACTTGTATAAAATTGATAAAGGATGTTTGAGTTAGAAAATGGTTTTTTAGCCAGGTAAGACGAGTTAAAGTAAGTATATATATTACAAAATGACGTGATATTATCAGGGAAGAAAATCAGAGAGGGCACAAAAAGGTTTCAATTTCGACGTTCAATAAGGGCTAATAGTTTGTGTCACAGAGGAAACCATAAAAATACCATAAAATCGAAGCACTTTTTCCAACCAAATAAATATTGAATCGAATTAAAATTGGATCAAATTAAAATTGAATGAAATTAAAATTGAATCAAATTAAAAATGGAATCAAATTAAAAATTGAATCGAATTAAAATTGAATCGAATTAAAATTGAATAAAATTAAAATTGAATCAAATTAAAAATTGAATCAAATTAAAAATTGTATCAAATTAAAAATTGAATCAAATTAAAAATGGAATCAAATAAAAATTGAATCAAATTAAGAACGGAATCAAATTAAAAATAAATCAAATAAAAATTGAATCGAATTAAAATTAAATCAAATAAAAATTGAATAAGAATCAAGTTAAGAACACGCTGCACCAAATGCATAAAATGCACATCGTCGAACAAGATAACAACACTGCAGGCCAAAAGTCTGTTTCTGATTCGCGTGCAAAGGATTAATTATTATTATAAAACGGAAAGTCTAGTATCGACCGTGATGCAATAGGGGCATGTGCAGCGGAGGAGCGGCCATTAATTCCGCGTTCCAATTTCGCAAGAAGAGATGTTGATGATGGTCCGGCTAGGATTTAACGTGTTCAATTGCTCTTTCGCCGATGCGCCGCTGCAATTCGTTCTGCAATGCAGTCCTCGCGTTGCACGTGTCTGGCCAGCGCCGCGATTCCGGCCCGCGTTTCAGCATTCCTGGGATTTCGTGGGACGCACGGGGTCCTCGATCCCGAAGTATTATATACATATACTCGGAGCCGGGACGAATGCTCGTCGTTCGCTCGCGACGCGCGACAAGTTTATTCAACCCCTTGAGCAGAGGTTCGCCGCGGTGCAGAGAGACTCGCTGGTGTCATTTACACACATAGCCCCCCTCCCTTCCTCCTTCCCTTGTCCGAGCCACGAAACGAGTATCGAGGGTGCCCTTTGCACTCTCTCCCTCCCTCTCTCTCTCTCTTAATCCCTCTCTTAACCAGCTCGCGGCACGTACCGCACGCTCGGACGTTTGTTCTCGCGTAATTAAGCAGCCCCATAAATAACCCCTCCAAAGGAGAATCCCTTATCTGGTCCGCGCGCGCGCGCGCGCGCGAAACGCGGATGATAAGTGCGTGTCCGCGGTCACCGGTTCCCTGTCGGCGCCGGAAAAATTATCATCGCCTTCCGAGCCACCTTTTCTCGGGGCACGTTCTCACCGTTTTATATCCTCGCGCTCAACCCCCCCGGATAGAAACACTCCCGGCGAATTTTGTCCGCTCCCTGCGGCAGCGTTATCCGGGAGCCGCGATTTCTCTTTTTACACAAAGGACCCGATGGATCGCTTCGGACGCGACGGCTTCGCGAGCGGGGCGACGCGGTCAACGATCCCCGCGCGTATATTCTGCGTCAGCTGATCCGTAGACTACAGCCCCTTTTAGACGGAGTTAGTGTAGCGTATATAGTAGTGCGTAGTACTACGTACTGTAATAGTACTATAATAGTACGTATATAGTGTACGTAGTAGTGTTGTACGATTAATAATGTTAAGATAAATCTGTACGATTTTATTGTTATATTATTTATTGTTACATTTATTGTTATATTATATTATCCACCTGTGGGTATTCTAAGGATTAAATCAGCAGACGATAAATGCGAGACTGTCTCGACTCGGCAAATCGTGCGAACAAAAAGGAATATATGAACCTAAATCCGCGACCAGCCCTGGATAATGAATATTATTCGAAGATGGGATCGCAGAGTAATTTAACTGTTTCACGTTCGTCGGATGAACGATTGTAGCGAAAGTCTCCCAACATTTGTCCCAGCCTCGAAAACGGGGGACACCGTTCAGAGGTGGAATAGCTTTGGCAAGGGTGGCTCTCGGTCGTCGTTACACTTGACCAGCCACTAATTAGTCGCCGGTAATCATAGAGCATTGTTTCGGGGGAAAGAAGCGGAGTCACGTCAGAGCCATCGGCCGCAAATAGGATCCTAAACCTCTTGAGGGAGCTTTTAGCCATTACGGCACACCCAAGAGCCGTGGAGAGTCGTCCCGTCGCGGGCTGGGGGCATCGATGTGTGTATGTGTGTGTGTGTGTGTGGTAGTCGGCTGCCGGCACGTGTGTCAGGATCGAAGGCTATTACCGTGACCCCGGCAAAAAACGGCAGCCATCTGGGGTGTGCTTCGGCCTTGGAGAGGACCCCGTCGCAGGATCTTCGAAGGATCTTCGAAGGATCTTTGAAGGATCTTTGAAGGATCTGCGGCAGGAAGGAACGGAAAAAGTCCATCAGCGCGTGCCCCGAGCGCGGTCCATCGTTCAAACAGTTGTCCCGCCGTCGAAACAGTTTTTGTCGGCCGCGCGCTCGTAGGAAGGCTGTTCTTGTTCGGGGTCGCGTGACGCCCCCGCGAACAAACTGTTATTAAAGATACCGGGAGGAGCGGAATGCCGGCAATTCATAACCGGCAGCAAAGCGAGTAGAGAGAGAGAGAGAGTAGTATGCGCGCAGGAATTCCCGGAGAGGGTTAACGCTATGACGGGAGCATACGCGACTGCTTTATGGCTGTTAATTCCGATCCGGCCGGGGCGTGTGTCGCGTGACGCGAAAAACGCGAGGCCGGGGCGGCGAGCACGTGAGAGGCGCGGAATTCGGTTCTTCGTTCGGCTCTTCGTTAGCCGAGCCACCGCCGAAACGAAAGTGACGAGAGAGACCGGGGCACGGGGGACGAGCCTGCGCCAGAAGCTACGCCGCGGTAAATTCTCATTTGCCTAAGGGGACGCGCCTGTTCTTCCTCTCCGGCTCTCTCTCTCTCTCTTCCTATCTCTTCTCTGTTCCTACCGCTTCCTATCTCTTCTCTGTTCCTATCTCTTCTCTGTTCCTACCTCTTCCTTTCTCTTCTCTCTTCCTCTCTCTTCCTTTCTCCTCTCTCGTCCTCTCCCTTCTCTGTTCCTATCTCTCCCTCTCTCTTCTCTGTTCCTACCTCTTCCCCTCTCTTCCTTTCTCTTCTCTCTTCCTCTCCCTTCCTCTGTTTCTCTTCCCAGCTTGACGAAATTTACTTATTTCCCCACTCGAAACATAGCGAAAAGAATTACAACGCTTCGCCTCCGCCATGAATCTTCATTCCGGGCCGGGAACGTCCCCCGACCCCGCGCGACCCTCTTCACGCCCGGAAAGAAGACGCCGGTGATTTATTTCGGCCGGTCCCCGGGAAGGATTGCGCGTTACCTGGGACGCTGACGAGAGCAAGATAAAAGGGTTGCTGGAATATTAACGCGGCCCCCGCTGACGGTTCCGCGACGGCCGCTGCGGAGCAGCGCCGAAACGAGAAGGGTGTGCGCTTTCGCGGGAACCTTGACGTTTGAGAAGTAACAATAAGACGTTTATTGTGATTTTTAAGCAGCGTTATAATAAAATAAATAGTTCATATATTAATTCATTTATTTGCCGGATCATGTTTCTCCAAGATCACATTGCTTTTTCGGGGAGTGTATACAATATTAATGTTTTCCAGGATCCAGGTTTTAGGATTAAAAAATAAATAAATAAAATTATAATATGTTCCTTGACATCCCTTATAAATAATAGTAAAATAAAATATTGACTAGAGCAGTTCAGAATTTCCCATTTTTGGATCGCTCTATGTACATATTTGATGCAGCTTCTATAAAAAAAATCAACAAAGGTATTTGAGAAAAGAATTCAACCAGTGGTTCCGTGAACGGAAATTAACCGAAAGACCATCAAAATCCGTTCAGAGCGGTCTCCGCAGGAAGGACGTCCCTGGCCGGAAAAACTAGTCGCCCCAGCGGATCCTACGATGCAAATCAGGCCGGTGTCCCATCTCCCGTCGATGCGACGGCTTCCGTTACGGATATCTCCATCGTTCATCCATTATCCGTCATCCGTCATCTTTCGCCGCTTTTTTTACCACCCGAGGACACGATAAACCTGTTCCCCCGACGTCGACTATCCGCCGACTATAACCGAACTAGATCGTGGTCCGCGAGCACGCGAGAATTCGAATATAATCGACGCTGATACAGTGCGTCCCAAAAGTCGCTGGCAGTCGAGAAATAAAGGGTTGCGTCGAAACTGTGATAAGATTCAGAGTCGAGGTTATGTCAAGATTTAGAGTCGAGGTTATGTTAAGATTAAGAGTCGCGGTTATGTTAAGATTCAGAGTCGAGGTTATGTTAAGATTAAGAGTCGAGGTTATGTTAAGATTCAGAGTCGAGGTTACGTTACGATTAAGAGTCGAGGTTATGTTAAGATTCAGAGTCGAGGTTATGTTACGATTAAGAGTCGAGGTTATGTTAAGATTATGTCAAAGTTATGTCAAGATTATGGTTAAGATTATGTCAAAGTTATGTCAAGATTATGGTTCAGATTATGTTAAGATCATGTGAAAGTTACGTCAAGATTATGTCAGTCGCGATTCCTTCGCGCGCGGTTCCAGGGCAAAGGGTTAATCCGCGACGCAGTGTTGATTCGAAAGTTGGGCGGCAACCGAGAACCGGAGGAGCAGCGGCGCGCGAATGCGAGCCGGTCGGAATCGAATAATAATTGCTTAATCGGCCGTGTCGCGGAAGTTCGCGAGATCTCGTTGGAGTGTGTACGCGGCAGCTCGAGAACGCGCGGATCCTCGAGAGAGAGAGAAAGAGAGAGAGAGAGAGAGAGAGAGAGAGCACGGCCGGGGGGAGCCCTCTCGACCCTAAATACCCCGCGCAAAAATTTCTCCGTTCGACTGAAGGGGTGCACAGCAGCAGCAGCAGCGGCGGCGGCGGCGGCGGCGAGGTTTGCTCGAAAGACGCTGAAATCCAAGGTAATTCCTGGCCGGCGCTCTACTCCGCTCTGCTCTGCTCCGCTCCGCGCGCCGCTCTAACGAATCGTGAATTATACAGCTTATTATTCCAATCGTGGATCCCCGGCTGCTTCGAATCAGCCGTCGCCGCGCAGCCGGCTCTGATTCGCCGTCCGAAATTATTACCGGGCGAGAGGCTCGCGCCACCCTTCGACCACCCTTCGACCACCTTCTCCTCCTCCTCTTCCGTCCTTCCTTCTTCAACCTCCGGGACGACTTTCTTGCCGGATTGCCGCGCGAAACGAGAACGAATAAGAAGAAAATCGAGGACGGAAAAAAGGGGGGAGGGGGAAGGGAGTTCAGCGGGGGTGGACGAGGGTGAACCGGGCGAGGAGAAAGTTCGCTCGATAGTAATTCCTGACTCGACTTCGGGCGCCGAGTTTGCGAGCTTCGGGGGTCCCAATTAACCCCGGCGGCCGGGCCGGGTCGGGCCGGGCCAGGCGGGGGCCAGGAGAGAGCCGAGGTACCCCGTCGACGCACACCAGACGGCCTTCTTCTTCTTCTCCTCCTCCTCGTCGTCGTCGTCTTTCCGCTCGACGGGCTCTCGCGAGAGAAATCCGGCCGAGCCTCGTCGAAACGACTTTAAACATTAAACTTTCCAAGTCGCCGGATCGGCCTCGCTTCTTACACGCGTTCCACCGCCCTCTGCGAGTCTTCGAACATCATTCGAGCCCCGTGTATCGTTTCATGCCGGTGTAATCGATGCGGCATTCAGGTGTAACAATGAGTTTTTTTAAATCGTACATTTAGGAATTTTATAGCGTTGAATTTTGTCGGGAATGAAAATTTTTTAAATGCTGATAACATGTAATACCGTTCCATAATAATATTTATCGTCGTACTTATATACATATAAATTGATAATAGTGTTTAAAAATATGTTTCTTTTTATATAATACTGGTAACATTAATACTTCTAACGTTATTATTATAGTCTTTAAAATACCATAAGAATATTTATAAATACATTTATTTATATAATATTAATACTATATAAAACTAGGTATAATATTAATAATATTAACCCTTTGCACCCGAGTGGTGACTCTAAGGCACCACTAAAATTATTCCATTTCTTTCGAAAATAATTTTTGCAACAATAATGTTTAGATTTAAAAAAAATTGCCAGACAGTAAAACTGTTGGTAGATAAAACACAAGAATAAATTTTTATTTATTTTGTTAAATAGAATGGGAAAACCACGAGCCAAAAGAATTATTTCAAATTACCAGTTAAAATGTCTCCGAGTGCAAAGGGTTAAGACCAATAGCAGAAGATCCGTGGAAGAATGACGAAGGCAGGAACGACGATAGCGTTCGCCAGGCCATGCAGAAAAGTCGACGAGGGGCGGCGGGCGAGAATCGATAGGCGGGTCGCGTTGCCCCCGAGCAGCTTCCGGGGTCATTTTCCCGGATGATGACGCCGGGCCAGGGATCGCCGTAAATAATTAAGGTGGGACATTATCGCGGGCACACTGGAAAGCGAGATTGTCGGGGCTGGCCGTGAATTTATCACGTGGCTCCTCGCGCAGCGTGCCAGGGCCACTCTCTCTCTCCCTCTCTCTCTCTCGCTCTCTCCCTTATTCGTCGACGGGGCCACGGGATCCCGCCATATTTTACGGGACCGGCCGGAATCTTTTGTCTTCATAATATTTATCCCACCGCGGACGGCCAGAGTAATGGACCGTGGGTCCCTCGAGGAGCGACCGAACGGACCGGGATCTAAAGCGGACAGAACCTTCCGCCCCGCGGAGCTTAACCCTGCTACCGCCTATCCGGCAGCGTCTGCTCGAGCCCACCGGATAGGCCGCCGTCAAGAAATACATTGTTTCTACGCTCGCGAAATATTCTGCGGAATTATTTAATTCTTGCCATAAGTTTCCTCCGCTTTACGCTATAAGCGACTCTAAGTGGCTCTATTTATATAATAATATAATCGTCCGTATATATAATAATACAATATAATAGTTCGATATATCGTTGTTCGGTGCTAAAAGGGTTAAGAGATATAAAATTCTGTTATTTACACCGGTCGTCGCACGGACGCCGGATATATCCGACACCCGTACCGAAAGGGTTAACCCATTCGCTGCCAAGCCTAAATTACATGAAGTCATTCCCATTGCCATTTATATTTCATCATTTATACTTTATCATTCTCTATAAGAAATAAAGTAATATTTTTGTAAAAAATTTTATTTGTAGTATTTTTTCAAGTTTTTTTACATTTTTATATTTATGTTTGTGGCCACAAAAAATTTGCTAATTCAGAAGCCCGCATGTTATAATATATTTAAAGTGGGACGAGTATACTCGTCCTGGCAGCGAATGGGTTAAA
>NC_135777.1:23136964-23201540 GCF_028453695.1 Augochlora pura | reverse complement strand
GAAGGGCAAAGCCCATCGATAATACAAATTTCCTTTAAAAAGCGGGACGAGCAGAAGCGAACGTAACCAGATGGAACGAGAATTGATCTGGTTTTATCGAAGCGAAGACATTTCAGCGGCATTCGGAGGACTCGGTTCCGCGGGGGAGGGTGAAAAGGGAGGAGGAGGTGGAGAGGAGGTGGAGAGGAGGGTAGATTGGATTCCGATGGAGATCCTACATAATTGAGCAGAATTTTCGGGCTTGCCGGACAGAGGGGGAGGGTCGCGCCGCGAGCGGACGAGAAGCAATTTGATTAACGTCGCGGAATTCCGTTTGCACGAATTAGACAATAACATTTTACTTGGCGCCGGCCGCTTCCAATTATCGCCGGCCGGGGCGGCGACCACCCTCCCCCTCTCTTCTGCTTGCTCAGCGTTTCGCATAATTTCGGAATCCCTCGAAGTTTAAGCGAATTACGCGCGGGAGTTTCCGTCGCGGACCGCCGCGCGCGCGGACCCTCTCGGCGCGAAGAGAGGGCGGGAGCGGAACCGTTTTGTTTCCGGGCGGCATCGAGTTGCGCGCGACCCGTTTCGCGACGAACGAATTACGAGTAAATGACGAGGGGGCCCCCGTCGCCCCCGCGTGGCTCCACGAGCTTGCTCTCACTCCTATCCCCCCCCTCCCTTTTTCTTCGCCAAACAATAACGCAATATTCATCGCGAGGCTGCCGGGAACTCGCGCGCGCGCGCGCGCGGGGCGACCGTTGATTTATCGCCGCGAATGGAATTAAACTTTGCCGGGCCGCGCGTCCGTCCGCTGATTTCTCGAACCCGCGATGCCGCGATTGGCCGAAGCCGGACGGGAATTTGTTGGTAATTATTGCGCGACCAATAGACGAGCACAAATTAACCCCTCCTTGTCGTACTTCGACGAGTCTGACTCGTTTCTGATTCGACGAATCTGACTGATTACGATTTCTAACAGTAACCTGTCAAGTACGAATGTTATTTCGTCTTTTCAAGTCGATGGAAAATTCTGTCTTTTTCACGCTAATGTTTAAGCGTTGATGTAATTGTAAGCACACTGTGAACGTTAATTTTATTTCTCCTCTGAGAAATTATTCCAATCGAAAATTATTTGACCATTGTAACTAGAAAGATAAAAGTATTGCAAATTATTTTAATTAACAAATTATTTTCAACAAATATCGAACACACATTTGGCATCGCATTCTTCGCTCAAGTGCGCTCCTTTCGCTCGGTGCTAGAAAAAGGGTTAACGAATAAATCATTAAACCAACCCTTTCCGCGTTGCAAACTAACCGACGCATCTTCCCGGTGCTTCCGCTACTTTCAAGTCGAAGAGGAGAATCGCTCGAAGACGGACGGGTCTTCATGCATTTTTTGAAGCATCCGCTCGCAGCGGCGCAGCCCCCGCGTCGCCTCGCAAATTGAAAGCGACGGCGCGCTTAGTAATAAACGCGCCGACAAAGAAGCTTTCACGGGGAATGATCGACCGTGTTTCTCTTTCCTCGAGCATGTATTGCGATCAAATGTTACGCAAAGTAACCGCGTAAACGCGATCCGCGCGAGAAGTTTCGCGAGATGGGACCGGACCGGTTATTTTTAGTATACACTAGTTGGTACGTTTAGTTTCAACGTCTGGGGATGCTCACGTTTGCCACGTGCTTCGCGCGTTTATTATCGAAGAAAAGAAGAATTTTTCGACGAAGATAAAGCTAGAATAGAAATACATATATATATATGTCAGGTTATGTATATATGTTGAAATTTATGGGGTTAGGTGTTTTTTATAGCTGATATGGTTTATGTGATCGATGTTTAAAAAATGAGACGGCGAGTATCCTTGGACCATGAAAATAAATAAATAAATAATAATTATGACAATATTAGTAATAATAATAATGATAAATTCAGTTTCACTAACTTTAAAATGAAAGCTTTAAATATATATTTCTACACCTCTTTCGACTTTAATTTTTAACACGTTTATAATTCCATCGATGGTTTAATTGCGCCGAGTAATGGGTTAAAGCGTGATTAATTCCGTAGAAGGAAATTAATGAAAAAAATCATGAACCCCTTGATCCGCGACAGGGCGAGGCGAGACTCCATGGCCGATCTTAGCGAAATTGCATCAGAAATTAAGGCAACCCGGTCCTCCCCGAGGAAAAGGGGTGAGGATCGATGGATAGGCAGCGTGTAACACAGGACGCCCCCGCGATCGAAAATAACCTTTCGAGGCTCGCGCGTCCCTCGCAGCCCTAAACCCTCTGACAGGCTCTCTCCCTCTCTCTCTCTCGCGCGCGCGCGGCCGCGTTCCTTCGAATATCGGGAAATACGTACCGTATCTACGGCACGTGTGCGCTCCGACAGGCCGAGTTTCATCCTCGCGTCGCGATCGGTTTTAATGCATCCCCCTGCCCCCGCCCCCTCGCGCCCGTCGATGCCGCCGTCGCTTCCAGGACTTGACGCGTGTCGATTCGCCAGTGTCGAAAGTCCCGTCGCAATTACTGCTAAGTGACGATCACGGCCGCTGGGAAGAATCGAGACTCTGGGGATCGACGCCCGGGACGCGACTCGAATCCCGGACTCTCTCTCTCTCTCTCTCTCTCTCTTTATCTCTCTCTCGATCGATCGATCGATCGCGCACCGATCCTGCGAGCCGTCGGATGTGCCCGCACATTTTTCCGAGGAGCGCGATTCCAATCGAGGTTTTCTTTCGATTCCGATCTCTTTCGCGGGGGAGGGGGGGGGGGGGGGGGGTTGTATAAATTCTGCACTGTCGCCTACCATTCGGGAGTAATTTGGGATCCGTTCAACACCCTTGCGCTACGACTCCCTCCACGCTGCGTTGATTAGCACTTATTTGTTCATAACATGAATGCTAAAATAAACGCTACATAAAATGAATAATGCACATCAAATAAATGCTAAATAAAATATACCACATAAAATACATTCTAAATAAAATATACCACATAAAATAGATGCTAAATAAAATATACCACATGAAATAAATTCTAAATAAAATATACCACATAAAATAAATTCTAAATAAAATATACCATATAAAATAAATTCTAAATAAAATATACCACGTAAGATATATTTTAAATAGAATATACCACATAAAATAAAGACTAAATAAAATTTAGTCAATTTCAAAATTTAGTCACCGTCAGCAAATAAAATAAATACAAAATAAAATATATTATAGCAAAAAGTAATGTTACTTCGTAGGAAAAAGAGCTTTGACTTCGCGTCGGTCGAGCTTGAAGCGCGTCCGTTTCGGCAAAGGGTTGAACGATCGCTGGGGCCGGAATAACGAGTGTCCGAGATCGTCGGTGCCGCGATCGGCGATCTATTAATATCCATAAATGGCAAGTGGGAACCGTCGCGTTAACGAGCATCGACGAGAATGTTTTAAACACGGCTTCCTGTGCTCGCGCGAGCCGGTCGGACGGGGAGGAGGAGGCGGCTTGAGAGCCCGTCCATCGTAATTCGCGGTCCAACGAGGCCCCCCTGTCCGCTCGAGTTGACGCTCGCACGCAACAACAATGTTAATTACAGTCGCAAATTGACGCGCGGCGAGCGCGTTGAACGGCGCGACGAAACGCGCCGATAGAGGGACCGCGTCTGAACGGAATCGAGAACGGACGGCGTCGAGTGGAAAGGAAACATTGCTGCTTGCGGATCGCGAAATCGTTCCGACGATTCCTAAACGATTAATTGGTTGGGTTAGATTGTTATTAAACGCTCGCGTGAAGCTCGATCGCGCGGAAATCGCTGGAAGCTCGCGCGAAACTTGCGATTCGTCCGCGGGAACGGAAATGAAATAATTACGCCACGGCAAATTTCATTACTTCGTTATACCGAACGCTTCATTAAGTCTTAATGTCTCATGCATTTTCCATCGCGGCGGATCTCGTTATTTATTAATATCCTTGATGCCGGCGGAGAGAATCCGCCCGGCCGTGAATGCGTCGGCATTGCGGAATTCGCTCGCTGCAAAAATCGCCGGTGTCTCGAAGCTTTTGTTAATTGAAATTAGAGTGGCGAAGAATTATTTACCTGTTCGCTTGCCTTATATAGGGACCCTAATATATAGGGACCTATATAGGGACCATATACATATAGGGACCCTATATAGACCCTAAGTGGAACCTATAATCGAGCTATAATCAAGAAGCGGTTTAGAAGGATTGGCGAGATCTCGTTGAATGAATCATGAAGCGAGTTCATTTAAAACGAGACTTTCCTATTCGGTTGGCTAAATTTCGAGTCCGATAATGTTGCTTACAAATATATTTAACGTGTACTGGATGATACTATAATGTCCATTTTGCGTAAAGTTTAGATATAAATGTCTTACGATTTAAAAGAGTCGTTCGACAAAAGTTCGCCTAATTTTAACTTCGAATATTCGAACGTGTCTGACACGCTATTATAGTCCAAAGGGTTAACGTTAAAACCATCCCTGCACTAGCTAGACAGGACTTCATAACCAGATAAAAAGAGGAAAAAACAATGACTCCTACAAGGGACCGTAGATCGATAGATCGTTCGGTGCTAAGAGGGTCAACCCTTTGCACTCGATTACCGATAAGGCGATTAAAATCTGAAATAATTCGATGTAAATCTGAAACAATTTCTCTGCCGTACAGTCGTTCCATTTTAAGCGACCAAGTGTATTTTCCACACGTATAGTCAGTTTTGAAAGACCGCGTGATAAATTCAGAGTGCCGCGCGCCATTTCGTTCGGATCAGAGCCGGTCATTCCGTCGATTTGTTGTAATAGCGCGATCGAAGGGAGTTAATGAGACGACGGTACCGCCGGGGGTTCGGATTACCCTGTCTTCTGTGGCGTCCGAGGTAGCCGCGATCCGATGAAAGCCTCCTGGAACCTCGTTTGATAAAGTCTGATGGGAAACTGATCGAATATCGGTTTCGTTGGCTCCGCCGTTACGCGGCTATACGTATATATAGCCAACGGGAGATCCTATCCTGCATGTGAAATCCGCCGTGTATGGAAAATTTCTGCTCGCCTCCGGGATATCGGACATTCGAGGACGACCCACTCGATGTTTCACCGTCTTCCGGACGATCGTCGGGCAAATCAATTCATTAGCGCCGAAGGGGTTAGAGGGAATATAATACACCTCTGCCATTCTAGATTCGTGGAAGAGTTTTATTTGGTATAGCGCGTGATTCGTTCTCGGTAAGCGGAATTTCCAATTCGGACTCACAATTTTTCAATAATTAACCCCTTGCATTACGCCTTCTTCCATGTTGCGTTGACTAGCTCTAATTTTTTCTTAATACTGTTCTTAATAAGAGCAGATAATTTTTATCTTTTATGTTACCTTTATTTTACTTCTACTTTTTTTATTTAATTATTTTTTAATAAATAAATAAAAAACTTTTTTAATTTAATTATTTACTTTTACTTTAGTTTAAATAATTTTGCAGCGAACCGTTCATAGTCCCAAAAAACCTGTCGCCAGGTATGCTGATATAATACCTGGTGTAGCCAGGCTCTTCTCGCGCCATGTATATCCACTATGAATAAATTATATCAGTATTTTCGTTGCACAAAGCGCAAGCCTAATTTTCAACAAATATATTCTTAAAGCCACTTCAATAATTAAAAATTACGAATAAAAGTGGAAGCGTTAATACTAGTTCACAAAAGGGTTTGACGTCCGAATATCCCGCGAATTAGGATCGCGCGTTCAATTTCCAACAAGGGTGTAAATCGCCGCAAAGACGACAGAGTTGGATAAATTGCCATCGTCGCCTAATCGGATACCGAGTCGTTAAGATGTCCACACTATTTTCTGTCCCCCCCTTAAACGCGTTTGCTCTTCCTTTCAACTCGGAAATAAAATCGGAAAATTGACGACCCGGTGAACCGAATCGTCGTTGCGAAAATTTCACGGAGCTTGGATGTAGTCGAACGCGGCGAATAAAGGGATCGAACGAACCGTGAACCGAAATTTCGTGGATCTCTGGAGCGGCCGCCGGTGGGAAATCCAGCTCTGTAGGTACAATAAAGAATCATTAGCGTCTTGGGACGGTCTGCCGCGCCGCAGAAATTCCGAGCGGAGGCCGCCGAAGAGGACCGTCTTCCGGCGATCTCCCGTCACCGTATAATTGGAGATTCGAGGCGTCTCGGCCCCGGGGCTCTTGGCTCCGGACACGGCGTAATTATTGCATCCGTTTCAGGCGTCGCCTTCCCGTAGAAATTTCTGAATCACGATCCCAACCAACTTGGCCGTTCCGGACCGGCGCGCTTGTGCTAGAAAAGCCCCAAATCATGGTCGAAATATAAAACTGTGACGGATTTGATGGAAAATTCGTATGCGAGGGTTTTCGTGGTCGCTGATTACGAATTTGGAACTGAAAATTCAAAAAACAAAAAATTCAAAAAATGTTTTGATTTTTACAAAAATTGATGTATTTACTCCACCTTTCCATCACCCGATTCACCTCCGTTTCTTGTCCGTCTCTGGCCCCCGGTTCACCCTCATCCCCCCCCAGTCCCTCACCCTTTCTAGCCCGGCTCTCTCGGCGGTCTCTCGATAATTGCGAGCGTCACGCGAGCAGCAGCCGGGAAAATGACGACGTCGCGGCGCGCGGAAACCGCTCGAATCCAATCGGCGGGGAACGGGATCAGCCTGTCCTCGGAAAACCATAATTACAGGGACTACGAAATGTGATCATTGCAACGGGGTTTTGCCTTGCCGAGAACCCCTTTCGCCGTGGAGACGAAGGTTTTGCAGACGGGACGGTTTTCTTTGGCCGACGAGTCGACGCTTCTCGGGGAAAGGGACAAGGAACGGTTCTTCTCGAGGGTCGGAGAAGGGGCGGGCTAGGGTGGAGCGGCTTTTGCTCTGGTTCAAATTGGAAGTTTATGCTTCGTAGAGGCTTCTTGTCGGCCGCTTCGTCTCGTTTCGTTCGGGTCTCGAGGGTGGGTCGAATCCGGGTTTTGAGTCCGCGTTCGAGGCGCCGTTGACGGAGATGTAACTTTGCAATTTTTTGTGTCATTGTTGCTGGAGATATTTCAATGAAAATTTTTGTTCGTGTAGGTGGACGTTGAAGGTGGGCTGTCAAAAATTTTCAGAGAGAAATTCGAATCTCGTGGCTGTGAAAAAAATTCGTTAGGGTCGAGTTACGATTGGGAGAAAATGAGAAGCTTACGAACCGAAACATCGACGGATAGAAACATTTTTTTAAACAAATACCAATGAACGGATATTGTTGATACATTTTTTACACGTAACCCAGGTACTCGAGCTACCGCGTGAAAAATTGAAAAAGAGTAACAACGACTGTGAGGGTACAAAAAAAAATATTCAACTTCAATCTTCAAGTCAGACACTTTTTATACAGACGATTTTCATCGATCATTTTTAAAGTCATCGTCCGTCAAGAAAAATGACCAAGGATTTATCCACGCTTCTCTAAAATTTCTCCAACATTTATCTAAAACTCAGTCCAAGGATCGCACAGTCCTAAAAAGTCACGACGAGACAATGATCTCGAAAACAAGACGAAACCGGTATACTAATTTCGAGAGCTCGTCGGAGTTGGGCGATTCTTTTTCCGCGTCGCAGGCAAGTTTGGGCAACGCACACACACACACAGTTCGCCGATCGAGCAAGTTATCCTCTGCTTAAGGAAGGCCGGTCGCTGGAAGGCGCGATCCAGGCTGCGCGGCACCGCGCGAGAAATTGTGTGTTTCGCGAGGAGGGTGTCGGCGCGGCTCGAGCGTCTGGTCAAAGGAGAGCGGCTTGTATCGCCGCTCCCTCATTGTACACTTGTCCTCGGCAGCCCATTGTCTTATTGTCTGGCGCCGCGGCGCGGCTCGCCGGCACCCCTTCCGGGCCGACGCGCAACTTCCGACGGGATGGGGGGAGTTGGGTGGTGGCACTGCTCGGGGGCCGGCCGGGTCCGACAACTTTCGGCGCGGACGAACTTGCACGGGGTACTCGCGTTTACTTGCCGCGGTGTTTGCCCTTCGTTGCTAATTCCTACGGGTCTATTATCCTGGCTTTCCTTAAGCGCTTCCTGCACGCCCTCCTGCGAAACCAAAGGCCCGACTCGGCCCGCGAGCACCATCGTTTCTTTCGGGTTGAAGCTGGAAACAAGTCGGGAATGACTGATGACGTTTCGACCGTGCGAATTAGCCCCTTGCCGTACTTTAACCCCTCGCACTATCGCTCCTTTCATGCTGCGACGATTACCACTTATTCGTAGTTAATAATTTTCCTAATAGGACCAGACAATTTTTGTTTCCCGTAGCGTCTTTATTTACCTCTGTTTCTATACTTCGATAACAGAAGAATTTATTTTTACTTCGATGTAGAAGAAATTAATAATATTCATATTTAGCAGATCTTGCATAAAATATTCACCACGAATATAACTCGTTATCGTAGTACAAGGGGTTAATGATCAGACTCGTGACAGAGACTTGTAATAATAAGCGAGTAATTTTTTAAGTAAAAATCAAATCTTATTCTCATCAGCAATATTTAAACATTCGAGTCGATGTAAAGTCACGATAAATATAAAATTCCTTTTCTTCTAAAAAAATTTCTGAATAAATTCCAGTTATTCCCACCGGTCGCAGGTGAGGGCTGGACTTGGGGGGGGGGAGTCAGTCGAGAGACTCGGCGAAACTCGAGGAATTCGGTGACTGCGGGATATCTCAGTCGCTGCAGGATCTCGCTCCACTCGTCCTACGCCGCGACTCCCGATGATCTTTGATCGCGGCCGGAAGTAGTTCCGACGCTGCGGCGGCATGAATTATAAAGACGCCGCGGCGGAAAAGTTTTCCGTGAGGCACTCGAGCAACCGCGCGCGCGCGCGCGAGCACCGCCCCCCTCTCTCTCTCTCCGTTCAACTTGCAACACCGATAGACGGAAGGACGATGAAGAATGAGGCAGCAGCCACGGACGTATTTATACCGCCTCCGACGGAATCTCTGTTTCGCCATCAAAACTTCGGCCAACTGCATCTCCCGCTAATTCGCAGCCGCGTTTCCGACCACTTTGTGCCTTCTGGCCGCTGGACACGGGTTCACTCAATTATCGGGACTTTCCCGCGGCCCCCCACCCCTCACCCCCTTACCCACGGGATCTTCGGCGGCGAGCGCACAACGGGGAAGTCTCTTTGAGTGGAATCTACCTTCGTTTCTTAACTCCGCGAAGGGCTTATTTTATTATTCGGGAAGTTCGCCGCGCGGCGCTCGAATTATTGCATCCGCCCAGGCGCGGCGTAGTCGCCGCGCGGAGAGAGAAAATGGAAGGACTCCTGCGCGCGGCTACGACAATATTTAGTCTCTCGGTGGTAATTGATGCTCTGCTGCCGGTGCTCCGATCGAGGGACTCTCCGGACGAAGCCGCGCGATATAGTTAAGGAATTCGTTTGATACAGAGTTTATTTATTGATTTTGTCACTCTAACGGTAACTCTGAGGCACCACCAAAATTATCCCAAGATAATTTTTATACTAACAAAGCTTAGATTTAAAAAATTGTTAAGTAGTGAAACTGTTGGTAGAAGTCACAAAAATCAATTTTCTATGCATAAAAGTGCATTTTATTGCATAGAATGGAAATACTATGAAACAGAGAAATTATTTCAGATTTACATTTAAAATCGCTTTTCGCCACGCCAAAAATTAAAATCGCCATTTTCGTGACGAGCGGTTGCATTAATTTTTCTATTCAAACAATACGACAATTAGGCATGTTTTATTAGAGATATATAATAACGAATTAGGTATGATTTTGTTATAAAATAATTTGCAAAGACAGCGCCGATCTCGGACAGTTTGGTCAGACGAAGTAAAGCACGGGGTTGAAAGGGGTGGCGGAGCACTCAGAGCTCACAGCCCTATCTCTTCTCTTGTCTTCTTCTCAACCCTTCCCTCTTCCTTTTCACGCTTCTCTCTCCCTCTCCCACGCCTTCTCGTATCATCACTGTCCTCCTTTTTCTTCCGTGTTCCCGTCCCGTGCGGACGCGTCGCGCCGCGTCCCATTCGCGCCACGCGCGCCAAAGTACGCCGCCGCCGTTTCATTAGATATCATTATAATTGCGCGGGGGGGAGTAATTATTGTTGTCCGGTGCACGGCGACGCGGGCGCGCGGACTGGGCCGAGCAGCGGATGAAAAAAAGGCCGTAATAAAAATTAATGTGGCCGTCCCCGGCCGAACGGCTGCGAGAGAGCGACGCGGCGAGGGGGTGCGGGCAGACGAGGCATAGCGAGGCGAGGCGAGGCGGGGCGCGGCGGGTCTGTCGGGGGTGGCCGGAGAAGAGGGGACACGGTCGAGTGGCTGGAATGCCATTTTCGCGGAACACTCTGGATCTAGCGGGCCAGATAACGAGAAAAAGAGGATGCCGAGGGCTTTTTGGCAAGCATCCGTGCGGAGCGCGTGATGCACACGATCTGTGTCTGTGTCTCCCTGTGTCTCCCCTTGTATCCCTCCCTCTCTCTCCCTCTCTCTCTCTCTCTCTCGCTCTCGCTCTCGCTCTTCTCTATCCGTGTCTGTCGAATCGCCGCGCACTCCCCCCATCCCGGACAAAAAAAGACGAAAAAAACAGTATCTGTCCGGTGGTGAAACAGGCTGGAAGTATTGTTCCAGAATTAATACGAGCACCGGAGAAAAAAAGCGAGTCGGGGACCGCTGTTAAAGCAGACTCGAACCAGCGGCGAAAATTGTTTCTGATTTTTGTGTCCAGCCTCTGCTGCTGCTGCTGCTAGCGGTGGTGTTGCTGGTACTGCTGCCGTTGCAGCGAGGGAACGAAAATTTGAGATCGCGGGAGCGGTATGTGATGGCCCGCGTCCGCCGGATCGCTGAATGCCGGCATTAGGGGATGCTCGCTCGTCGGGCCAGTAATTATCTCGCCTTAAATTACCTAATAACCCCCGCGGCCACGTGAGATCAATTCGAACTGGGTTAATGTAATGTCGCTCGGCCGCGCGACGGCATTATGCTTGTTGACCAGCTATTCGAGTAATGATCAACCGAGTACACCCCGGCCCCGGCCGGACACTTTAATAGCGTCGTTATGATGATCGTAAACGGCCCCCGCGAAATCCACCCATCCCGCGCGCCACCCACCGACGAAGAACTCTGCGTTCCCTCCCCACCCCCTCTGGTTTTCACTCGTTCAATTAGGCCAATTGTATTGTATATTCCGGCCCCCGGGTTACGGTTACTTTCATTGCCCGCGTAGGCTCGTCGTTTACGGCCTTGTAATACCGCGGTGTGCTCCTCGCGGATTATGCGCGTCCGCCGGTGTGTACTCGAGATTCTTTGCTCCTCGAGCTAACTCTGTGCTTCTCGGCGATTAACCCATTAACTGTCGCATACTTTCTTAAAAAAATTATAACTAAGTATAGTTGTATATAATCATTTTTATTAGAATTTTAAATAAATTTAAATTAACTTAAATAGAAATTTAAATTAACTTAAATAGAAATTTAAATTAACTTAAATAGAAATTTAAATTAATTTAAATAGAAATTTAAATAATTTTTAAATAAATCATATAAGTTCAAATTATAAATATATAAGTATAGGCATCCATTATTCCACAGTATCATCGCACAGTAGGACGAAACATCTTGTTGGACATCGTCGTCCGATTCTCCAAATTGACTGCTACAGCTCCGTCAAATCTTATTTTCACATTCCTTCGTTCATTTATTTAATTTTTATTATTAATCCTGAGACATCCACTTTCTCTATTTCAATTTACTAATTATCAGATTTCACAGAATTCTTGCAATTTCTTTCGCAAACCTTCTCAAACGACTCTTCTACATTTCTCTCGCTCGCACGTGACTCTTTTATTCAGCATTAAAAGGGTTAAAGAGCAAATATGCAGACAAAAATATCTACAGCACTCGGACTGTCGTGAAAGATTCTCTTGTTTCCGAGCGATCGCGTTTCACGGCCAGGCTTATGAAATTTTCGCGGCAGCGGTGTACCTAAACGAGTGTAAGGGATCGTCGTAACAAACAGCCGATCGACCGGCCTTTAATTCCCTCCTTGGCTCCGGCTCTATAAACTCTTTCCCCGGAGACAAATCGGCCTCCCTTGATCGGTAGCCGGGGATGAATGCGGATCGGGGGATCTGGCCGGGCCCGGGGTCGTCTGGTTAATGGAAAGTGAGACGGTACGGGGCGCGTTCGAAGGTCTTCCCGAAATCTTGGTCTCTTTAATCGTGGCTTCTCCCCGTCTTTCTTCCCCCTCCCCCCTCCCCCCTGTCTCTTCCGGTTGGCTCAATCGCCACCTCGACACCGCCCCAGGCTCGGGACCAGCTATTTCAATTCTCTTCGTTTTGCTTTTATTCTTGCTCGCCTGCCTCCCTCGCTCCCTTTTCTCTCCCTCTCTCGCCATTTCGCTCTTTCTCGATCGCTGGTCTTGCTTTTACCGGGGCTCTTGCTCGCTCTTGCTCGAACTCTCTCTTTCGCTTTTTTCTCGCGCTCTTTCTCTCTCTTTTACTCGAGCTCTTTCTCGCTTTTCCTCGCGAGCGCCTTCTCGCTCTTACTCGATCTCTTTGTCGTCCTTACTCGATCTCTTGCTCGCTCTTTCTCTCTTTTACTCGATTTCTTTCTCTATCTTTTTCCCCCTTTTACTTGATTTCTTTCCTTCTTGCTCTTTCTCGATCTTTTTCCCCCTTTTACTTGATTTCTTTCCTTCTCGCTCTTTCTCGATCTTTTTCCTCCTTTTACTCGATTTCTTTCTCCCTTTTACTCGATCTCTTTCTCGCTCTTTCTCTATCTCTTCCCCCCTTTTACTTGATTTCTTTCCTTCTCGCTCTTTCTCCTCCTTTTACTCGATTTCTTTCTCCCTTTTACTCGATCTCTTTCTCGCTCTTTCTCGATCTCTTGTTCACTCTTACTCGATCTCCTTTCCCTCTTTTACTCCATCTCCTTTCTCCTCGTACACACAATCCCGTTCTTTCTTTTACTCGATCCCGCTTCCTCGCTCTTCCTCCAGGTCCCCCAGCCTTCTTTCTCTCTCTCTCCCCCGTCTCGCTGGCTTTCTCTACTCGCCACCGGCAGTCTTTCTCTCGTTTCCCACTAAATCACCGGCAGCTTGATATCCACCGGCAGCCGATATCCGTCCAAGATACCAGCCGGTTACCATCGGCCTCGCCGACCCCTCTCCACCTACGGCCCCCCTCCGATGCTTAACACTTTCCTCCATTCCGCCTTGAATCTCCCGGTGATTCGATACCTCGATTAGTGGGATTGAGATTGTTGCCAGGCGGTTCCTGATTCCTTCTTCTTAGTCTCTCTCTCTCTCTCTCTCTTTCTCGCTCGCTTTCGCGAACGCTCGCAGCTGTTATTCCGTCAGCCCCTTCCCCCCTCCCCCCGTGTTTTCCATCCCGGTCCAATTCCCACCGACACCGCGTCCACGACCGCTATCTATCCGTCACGATCGAGGATCCAACTTTCCGCGCGCTTCTTCTTCTTCTTCTTCTTCCGATAAGTGCTTCTTAGTGGCGCGCCTCGTTAAATCCGCGCAGTTTATAATCGGATGCGTTTAAAAGCTTTCGAAATAGCTTCTTCCGTCTCGATTTTACTCCGCCCCCGTCGGATACGACTAATCGTATTTTATTCGTAAGCCCCGGAGGAGTTTAAGACTCCGGGGTTGCAGCCTCGCATTTATAATTAAAATCGGTTTAAGGGAATAGTTTTCGCGAGGCGAAAGTATGTGGAACGGTTTCCCTTCTGCTTTATTTCTTACTTCATGGAACACGCACGGTATCAGTTTTATATTAACATTATATTTGTCGCGTTTCCAACCCTTGCCAATTCACCGTCAGCAGAACGTCGACTCGCAGACGGTAAACGGGAACAATAGATTCCACCGAGCTGCGTCGGAAGTTATTTACGACTCGACCCAGTAGCGCGTTCGCATTAAACGTCGGAGAACAGTTCGCTTGTTTCGATACCGACTCGCAAAAGTTTTTAACGAAGAAGCCGGGGAGACGTTCTCGGAAGTTTTCCAGAGCAAGAGAACGAATCGTTCCCCGGGACCGCGGACGATTCTTTCAGCGATTCCGCGTCGCGTCGACCGAGCGTCATCGGCGATAAAAAGAAAAGGCTCGCGATTCCCGCGACTGATCGCGCGTGTTCTTGAGCTGGTATTTTCCAGGAGGAAAGCCTGCCCGGGTTTGAAAGGCGGAGGAACCGTTCGCCATCGGAGCCAACTGGTGTAGTTGTCGCGGCGAAAAGAAACGAGCCGCGAACAACGAAACTGTTCGCGAACGATGGCGGCGATCGATTTCCATAGCCCCTCGCGCGGCGGCGGCGGCAAGTCATGCGTTAACCGATAGCGGTCTTAATGCCGGTGTTTAGGGCGAAGATCCGCGCCGATTTCACGATGATCGCGGCTGTCCCCTTGGGTATCTACGATCTAAACTGTCCCGGGGACGCGGCGATGTTCCCCGACCGCCGACGTCGCGACTCTTTTATCTCGACGGAAGAACGCGCTCGGCCGGCGATATTTCCTGCCGCCCGGGGGGGCCGATCGTGTGTCCAGCCGTATTGCTCTTATCTGTGCTTAATGCGGCGAATGCTCGAGGCCGAGCCGGAGTCCTTCACAGGCCGTGGACGACCGACTTATCGTCGGCGGATCGCGAGATTTGGGCGACGATGGCTCAGATTCTGCGACGCTCTTCGCGATTTCTTTCGCTGCCGGATTATTGATGGATGTTGTCGCTAGGAATCATATGTCGTAATAGTATTACGTAGATGTATTTATTATTGTTTTTGTGATTAATAAATAATATAATAATGATAGTATAGTGATATTAATAATACTGTATTATTTCTTACTGTAGTTGATTTATGCAAGTTAGTGTGGTTTTTTAAACGAAAGTTTGAGTACCGTTTTAACCGGTGGTTAGAGTATTTTTTAAACGATTGTTCAGTGTATTTTATAAGCAGAATTTAATGTATTTTTCAAGCAGAATTTAGAGTACTCTACAAGCAGAATTCAGAGAATTCTTCCAGCAGAATTTGGAGTATTTTTCAAGCAGAATTTGGAGTACTTTTCTAGCGAAATTTAGAGTATCCTCCAATAAAAGTTTAGAATATTTTTCGTTTCTGGGTTCGAAACGAATGTCGCCACGGTTTCGAAGATCGAGGGAAGATTCGGACTGCGGGAAGGACGAGAGGCGAGGGGCTGTGCCTCGCTTTCGGGGGGAGGGGGGAGCGGTTACACGGTTAAGGGAGAGCCATCCGAGTCTCGGTTTGCGTAGCCTCACGCAGGAGCGGAGACGCAAAGTCGACGGTTCTTCCCCGCTACCTTCCGCCTGGCCCGTATTTAGTCTACCGGAGACGACGGAATTTCCTCCGTGTAAGTAATACCGAGAGTGGCCCCGTATTGCGCGCGCGCTCCCCCCGCCAACGAAAAGACCCCCGTCGCCGGATCGCAATATTCGAGAGAATGTTGTCTTAATAATGTCTTCCAGCGGCGCTGGCAAAGTGAAATTACATACGTCTAGCACCGCGGAACGGCTCCAGCGAAAACCGGAGAGACAGCCCGGTATCGTCGCGCGGTAGAACGACGCGTCGAATGATTCTCCGCATTGTCTATTATAGCTCCTGGTAAATCTTTAACACGTTGAATGCCACGCCCATTTTACAGGAATTGTCCGTGGCGCCACGATGAATTTTCTATTATGACACATCGGAACGTACGCACATAATAAAACGATATTTCATGTATAAATAAAACTATTTTCAGATGTTTTATAAGGCATTCATTTCCTCGCACCACTACATCAACGATGATAATAATAAAAAAATTATAAGTATTGTCATTTGTTTAAATTATATATATTTTCATCAATCTGAGCGCGCCGGTCACCGGTGGCCCCCATGGCGTCACTGCCGAGTTCAGTACCGGTCACCGGTGACCCCCGTGGCATTCGACGTGTTAATATATAGACCGAGCGATCTTTATGCGAAATAAAAATTGTTCGAGTTGGTTGGAAGAAGCGCGTTTCTTCTTTTAATGATATCTAATAATAAAAATCAAATTTAACCCGAGAAAGCTCCTCGACTTCATCGAACGAATAAAAATGAAATGAAATAAAATTAAACCCGAAAAAGCTCCTCGACTATATCGAACGAATCTACGAGGATTTGACGTCTGGCGATCGGCTGTGACTCTTATCGAAATAAATGCGAGATTCTACGGAAAGTGTTACAGCTTTTCGTAGAACTGCGTGCTACAAGGACCAGACGTTGACGGGAACTAATTCGATTATTTTATGATCCGACGGAACACGGTAGACCATTAATCATAATCGCATTCCGATCGAACCGGCTGACTGGTCGTTACCCTGCAACAACGGGAACGGGCTGTGATAAAAAGACTAAAACAAAGAGAGCGAGAGAGAGAGAGAGGGAACAATACCTTCTTTAGAAAGACAGAAAGGCCGACAAAGGGTGGGGGGTGAGATTCGGCGCCGCTGCAGCCGTAAGAGGGATTTGTCATCCGGACGTGACACGTCGCGGAGCAACCGGCGCGCCCTTTCGCGCCCTTCGTCTTTCACGGTACAAGGGTCCGGAGCCGGGACACTGATAACAGGAGCCGGCTTGCATTCTGATCCGGCCTTCCTTTCCCCTCTCCCTCCCCACGACGCGCGCGCGCCAATCTGTTTACCGTTCCGACGAGCGGCGTTCCAATTTTCTAGCGAGACTTACGCCGGAGTTTGCTCGAAAATTAAAGCCTCCGTTCTTTCGCTCGTTCAACTATTTAACCGAGCCGCTTCCGAGCATTCGGGACACCCCGGATTATGAAGTTCTCTTCCTTTCCTCGGGACCTTGGAATCTTCCCCCCCCCCCCCCCCCCGACGACTTCGCGAGACGATTCCGCGGACGAGGTCGCGCCGCTCTGCCAGGAATGTTCCCTCCGATTCTAGGATTCTTGGCGCATCGCTGCGAGCTTCGTTTTCATCCTCGCAGCCTGACGAAGATACACGACTCTCCCGGTAAGGCTTGTCCAATTGAACGTTGTCGTTGTTACGTGGTTTTTTAGAAGACCGTGTAATTGGAAAAAATTAAATACGTCTTAACACTAGAAAGACGGGAGCTTGAAAACGGAAAATGACTGCTTTTCGGCAATATAGGTATAACACACATATATATACCGGAAATGAAGGAGAGGGGTGGGGGCAACAACAATGATTAATAAACGCATTTATATGTTGTAGAAAAAGTCACAAAATTATAAGAAGCTATGTCATTATTTACATAATTATTTTTCTAATTGAAATTGAAAAGCAGTCAAAATGACTTGCTTAGGCAATCTAGTGTTATAGACGTCTTAAAAACGTCTTAGAGACGTCCATAAGACATCCATAAATCGTCGCTAAATCTCTCAGACGTCGCAATTTATAACACAGGATATTTATCAGATATTTCTTAAGATCGTCCCGAATAGATACTAAAAACGTCTTAGAAACGTCTTAGAAACGTCCATGTGCTGTCCAGGCAGCGTCGTTAAGCGTTCAGAGCGCATTTCCGCGTCTCCCAACAAAGACTAATGGGAGTTCGCGTCCGAAACAATTCCAGAGTGCGATCGTCCGTCATCGAAGCATCGTAAGAAGAAACCTAGAAACTATCCGGCTGACAGAGGATATTCAAATGCAGGACGATTCGGTCCCGGCGGAGGTGGGGTCTCTCGGCTTCCATTCGCGGCGACAGGATAGGCGACGGACGGTAGGTTATCAACGCGATTCGAGCAGCGAGCGCTCTCGGCGAGCTGTCGAACCTAATAAATGCGGTTCCCATGGAAAAATGCTCGTGGACCGCGGATTATTCCGGTTGTTAAGGGGTCGCGCGGGTCGTTCCGGTTTGACGGGGCGTTAGGAAGCACGATGGACGAAATAAGGGTCGTTTGACACTCGAGGGGCCTTTGTTACGTCGGGGAAAATAGGAGCCGGTGAAGTGGCGAGGGACACGCGTTCCCGTCGTCCGCCGTGATATACAAGGACCGCAAATATTTGTTCCCGGGCACAGGCCCGAGCCTCTCTGTATACCTATACCTCTCTCTCCCTCTCTCTTTCTCTCTCTGTGCATACAGGGTGATCTCCGGTTACGCGTATCCACCTAAATATCTCCTACTCGGACGAATTTTCTTGCGCGAATCTCGCCGGTGTCGCGGGACCGATAATGAAGAAAAACGTAGATTTTCTTTTTTCTGCGAGATAGAAAAGGCTTATATTCTGTCATTTTTATTTAATTTGATTATGTACTAGTACCGGCCAATTTTTATTTTAATAAAATATTATTCGAACGAATTCTTACTCGAATAGAATTCCTTCGGATACAATTATTATCCAAGTAAACATTTATTCGATCGTGTCGAATATAATATTGCTTGTGTATTCATTTCGTATCAAGATAAGGGAAGATACTTATGGGACACTATAATATATGACTCGCGCTCTCGATCTCTCTCTCTCTCTCTCGCTCTTTCTCTCTCGGCAGTGAAAAAAAGCGAAGCGTATCAGGGCACCCGACCAGCCGGAACTTAATCAAGGATACAAGGAGAGAGAGAGAGAGAGCGTACCCGCGGCCGGCAAAGAGACGTGCACGCTAAAGCGACGCCGTAAATTACCGGGCTCCATCCCCGAGACCCCTTCGGGGAATTCCGTGGGAAATTCGAGGAATCCTGGCCCCTTGGATTTCAAGGGGGGAGGGGGGAGCGAGGAGGAGGAGGAACAGTTTTAGGAGGCCGCGCGCACGGTCTTCGGGTATTGTTTAGCGATTCCCCCGGCCAGACGATTCTGACGGGGATTCTCGGATTGGCTCTGACTAATGGCCGGCTCGTGCTACTGCGCGGCCCCCGTCTTTCGGCCGCGATTTCGAACGGACCTCCGCCGAATTACAATCGAGAGTTTGCTCGACGAATTATGATTATATAGTAGTGACACCATTGTATTGTAATTTGTAATACTAACCGCTGTTAGATTGAATTACCGTCTCGTTTGGTTACAGTGTCATTTAATTTAGTTATATAGTGTATTTGAATTGGGTGTTCGAGATCGAGATAATAATTGAATCGAATTGTTGGTTAGGAATTATGTTGTTGGTCGATTACGATTACATTGGAATTCATTTACGATTACATTGCAGTTCATTTACGATTACATTGCAATTCAATTCTCGTAATTTGATTACGTATCGATTGATCGCACGATTTCATAAATCGGCGTTGGAATAATTTTAGCCCCACGGTCTTGGACGCAGACGGCTTCTGGCCCGACGGTCTTCCTGTTCCGCATCGATCCTCTCCCGTCTATTCTCGTTTGTGTTTCGCCGCTCTGTCATCGGCCGCGGCTATACTTGACGCAAACGGCGAGCATTACAGATAGCGTTTTCAATCGGCGGAACCGAAATACCGAAATCCCGCCTCCGTGACAGGTTTGACCGCGTGCACACACGCGACTGTGCTACGAACCTGTCTGACCTGATAGCGCTGCTCCGAAAAAAAAATTCGCAGACACTGTCAAGTGCAGACGAAAATACACGCGAAACAGTTCTCAGCCGCGAGAGGAGTACCGTATATCTCGTTGCGAAAATAATCGGCCGAATACGTTGCAACGCTCTCCGATTGTCCGTCTGGTTCGAAATAGAAACGGGAAATTAGGGGTAGAGGAGACCAGGATTCGCTGGAGCCTCGCGACTTGTTTTTATGAAACCGGGAGGATCGAGGAGTCGCAGCAACTTGGAGGTTATGTTACGTGGACAGAGGACGCGCGACGGGTACGAAATATAAATGCGCGCTTCTCTCGACGTGTTTTCAACCCGTTCAACGCTTTCCAGGTGTTGGGAATAAAATCGTCTATTCGACGGAGATAATTCCGTTTCGTCGGTCGAAGTGACCCCCGGTCGCGTATATTTACGTCCACGAATTTCGCGGTGACCGGCGAAATCCGGGTCGTTGGTTGCTGTCTCTGCAGAAGAGAAAGGAAGACCGAGCGATAAAGAGAGAGAGAGAGAGAGAACGATAAATAGAAAGAGAACTATATACACATACACACAGTGAGAAAGAGAGAGATTAGAGAGAACGTGTGTGTTCGACCGCGAACGGCGGTTTCTGCCGGCTGCCCCCCGTCGATCGAGAATTCGAGAGTCGGAGAATTCGAGCACCGTCTTTTCTTTGGCTCTCCGGTGTCCGCCGATACACCGGCGGCAATTTATGCTTGCGGCGGCGTCCCGGCCTGGTCCGGAACAACGACGGCGTCGGCCGGCCACGCGAGCTCGAGTTTCGAGGGTTGTTTTACTTACCGACCTACGCCAATTTGTTTCGACGACCGACCGGAGAGAGAAAGAGAGAGAGAGAGAGAGAGAGAGAGAGCTAAGCCGGCGTCGATGGGGTGGGCTATTTTTAACCGGCTCTCCGACCGGCGCTGCGCCACTGGCTTCCTCCTTCCGGACGTAAAATGGACGTCTCTAGGACGTCCAGACCTAAAATGGATGTTTTGAGGACGTCCAGACCTAAAGTGGACGTTCTTAAGACGTCCAGACCTAAAATGGATGTTCTTAAGACGTCCAGACCTAAAATGGACGTTTTTAAGACGTCGTGACCTAAAATGGACGTTTGCAAGACGTCCAGACCTAAAATGGACGTTTTTAAGACGCGAACCGATCGCTGAAATATTAAGAAATATTATTTAACACTAACCATGTTACAAAAATATAAAAAAATACCGTCGAATTTAAAATTACTCTACAGTAACAAAAATGTTTACCGTCAAATGACCAATCGCTAAATTGTTAAGAGATTAAAAAGCGATCGGTGGAGAGCGAGGCATAGCGAGGCGGAGCGAGGCAGAGCGCCGCGGGCGAGGGCATCGTCTCAGATAACGATCGATAGGGACGAGGAGGACCGCAGAGACCGAGGTGCTCGCGAACGCATTCCAAGGAGTTCAGCCACCGATTTTCTTCGTCGCGGCGGCGGGGGGGGGGGGGGGGGGGTGAGGTGGCGGGGTGGAGTGAGGAGTAAGTGGCGCCGCGTGTCCGAAACTGTCGGAGCGTCCCACCGAGGGGTGGGTAGCGTGGACCGCGACAGGAAATGCCCTTTTCTTCCCTGACCTCTGAAATATCTCGCCGCTCGGGGGACCGGTCGCCCCTCCTCCTCCTCCTCCTCCTCCTCCTCCCTGCTGTCCTATACACTCGGCCGCATAACTATAGCAACGTTCCACATTTTTGAATATCTCGGACTTTTCCGGATGGGAATCGAAAAACGTCGAACGCGCGAGGCGAAAGTGCACGATGACTAAAGGTGTGAATCGGAGAAAAATTATCCAAATTTTCTGTCGCTTAAACTGAACCCTCTTGGTACCGAGCAACTCGATATATCGTTGGAAAGACAGTTTTCGTAATATTTTTGTTAAACAAAAATTTCATTTCTCCTCCCTTTTTGAAATTGTTATTCGTCGGACAGAAGCTGTAAATAAATATTAAAATAATCTTCGAAGAACGAAAGAAGAACGAGACAAGCACCTGGCCGATGGAGAAACCCCGGGCAAAAGGAGAGGGTTGTTGAAAGCATCGTGGCGCGCGCGCGCGTTGCCGAAACCGCGTACTCCGCTTGGCGCTTTAATCAGCCACGTGGTTTCGTCGTCGCGTAGGCGAAAGAAAGTGGTCGCCGGCATAATCGAAAGAGTCCGCGCGGACAAAAGTGAAACGAGGACAAAACGAACGAACGTACGAACGATGGTGTACGGGGGGAGGGGGGTTCCGCGTTACAGGCGCTACAGGTTGCAAAAAGACGACTTTGGAACGGCCGGAAATTAGCAAACAAACGAGCAGAACAAGAGAGAGAGAGAGGGAGAGAGAGAGAGAGCGTAGTTGGCGGCGGAGAGACGGTGGTACAAGCAGATTACGGGGCACAACAGGTGTAAAAAGACGACGAGGACGGGCAGAAATTAGCAAACAAACGGGCCCCGAACAAGATACCGAAACGGGGGGGGGGGGTCGGGGGTGGTCGGGGATGGAATAAAACAAACGGCGGCCAGATTAGAGCGCGGAGCCGAGCGGGGCGAAACGAGAACCGTAAACCGCGAATCGGCGAATAAAACGCGAGCATCGAACGGAGAGAGAGAGAGAGAAAGAGAGAGAGAGAGAGAGAGAGAGTCGAAACAAAAGTTCTACGCGGCGAGGCCTCGGCTCATAAGCAAGTTATAAAGCCTAATCCGGCGGCGAGGGAAGTCCGCGTAAAAGTGGAGCCAATATCGCGTTGATTAAATGGAGAGCGGATAGGTTCGGCTGGCTCGACTTTCGAGGCGGAGAGGGAAGGAGTCGGATTCCTCTCGGGTTCCGAAAAATAATCGGCCTGCTCGGAAGGAGATTTCGGAACAGTGGCTCAAAATCTGAAACTTTCCGAATTGACTTTTGCCGATGGATCCGATGGTGCGGCTCGCCGCGCGCGCGCATTTCCGCCGCGCTATAATTTCCGCGGGGGTCCACCAAATTCGAAATAACAATGCGAACCGTCGCGAACGATAACGAAAACGCGGCGTTCCTGGGAGAGAGGTCGATATTCAATTATCGTCGGTTTTGGAGCCGGGTAACGAGAAGTGGCGACCGCTCTCCCCCTCTCTCTCTCTCTCTCTCTCTCTGCGCCGCTCCGCGCCCGCTCGTTTCCGCTTCTCGGGAGTAACTTCCGCGCGCTCCCCGTGTGCATTACATAAATTCCAACTACGGGGGGTTCTTTATAGATTTTTCCTTTTTCCCCACCCCTTCCAGCCGCGGCTGAAACGCGGAAACGCCGACCGGGTCAGCTCTTTCTCTCTCTTTCTCTCTCTCGCTCTCTTTCTTTCTCTCGCATCGCGCTCTTTTTCCCGGCGAGGCCGCAATATGCGGAAATAATTCTCTGGCCCTTAGCGGTCCTCGGACTGTCCGGCGAGCACACGCGTGCGACCACGACACTCCGGAGAATTAAAAAGCTTTCGCAAGTCCCCGGAAACGGTGGCTCCTCTCTTCCTTTTTTTTTTTTGTTAACGCGAAACTTTCGGGCACGCCCCCCGCACACGGACTTAACGCGCCCGTCTAAATAACGCGTCCGCCGTGCGCTACCTTTCAAGCGGATGCTGACGCGGCCGTCGAGAGCGTTTGTACCGATGCGATGGAAGAACAATGCTTTCGTTTGCCTACAAGCGATTTCTAAATGTCTGAAAAAAGCGCCCATTTTGGGCGTGAGACGTCCAGACCTAAAATGGGCGTAAAATGGACGTCTCCAAGACGTTCAGATCTGAAATAGACGTTTTTATGACGTCTAGACCTAAAATGGACGTTTTTAAGACGTCCAGACCTAAAATGGGCGTAAAATGGACGTCTCCAAGACGTTCAGATCTGAAATAGACGTTTTTATGACGTCTAGACCTAAAATGGACGTTTTTAAGACGTCCAGACCTAAACTGGACGTTTTTAAGACGTCCAGACCTAGAATGGACGCTTACATCCAATCAATTTTTCGAGACTCAACAAGTGCCCTCGCTTGTTCACCGTGTCCAGAATAGTATCCAGAAAAGTGTCCAGAAAAGTAGAAAAGTATTCAAAAAAGTGCTCATACAATGATTGCCACTAAGAGCCAATAACCTTGACAAAACCGACTCATTCCTTACCGAACCTAAAAATCTGCCAACACAAGTCTCTCCATTGTTCGCTAAATATCTCCATTACTCTTTAAACCCAAACTCTTTAAGCCCAAAGGCTTCCCATCATCGATCCCAGAGATCGCGACACGAGGTCGCAAACGCCGGCAAGTCCCAGATCGCATCGATCCGTCAAGCATCCCTCTCGGCAGGGCAGCACGCAGGGAGAGAGAAAGAGAGAGAGAGAGAGAGAGAGAGAGAGAGAGGCGGCGCGACGCGGAGGTAAAAGGGGGAAAGGTTCGTAGATGCGTTTCATCGGAGTGCATTATGCTGCGCGTACCCGATCTATATCCGGCCGTAGAGCCGGTCGGTTTGCACGCGCGCCTGCACAAGTACACAGAGGGTGGTCCCGTACAAATAGCACCGTTTGACGTGAAGGTTCGAGAGCGTGTGGTGCAGAGGGACGGCAGAGGTAGATGGGAGAGGGTGATGGGAGAGAGAGGGACGGCATCGGCATCGGCATCGGCTTCGGCATCGGTATCGGCAGGCAACGGCAACAACAGCGCCGACGGCAGACGGGATACGACACCGGTGCGGAATAATGCAGGCGGCCCCCGTCTGTGTTTGCCGGGGAAACGCCGATGCGTTCGCGGACGCTAAACGAGGCCATTTCGAACGACTGGGAATCTGCGGGCGGACGAGCCGCGAGGACTCTCTCTCTCTCTCCCTCTCTTTTCTCTCTCTCTCTCTCTCTCTCTCTCTCTCTACCCGGTCCTGCTCGAGCGTAGCAGTTCGACGGCTGGCGAACCGACGCCGCAGCTCGTCGACGGCTGGGCGAATCGACGCCGCAGCCTCCGCGAAAACGAAGCCCAGGGAGAGAGGAGCGTAGGGGCCGCCCGATTCAAGGAAACGGGAACGGGTGCAAAGAGGGCCGATTCAGAATGCTCGCGGAGAGTCGAACACGCCGGGAAAGAAGGCCGAAGAATGCGGAAAAATGGGCTGCGAAATGGGGAGAAATGGGGTAGCGCCGAGAATGGGAAAATGCGGCGCGCGATCCTCGGTAGCACGAAGCAGTTCGAACAGCGGGAATTTCTTCAACCCCTTTGTCGTTCGACACTTTCGACTGTCGCGCTGCACCGTGCGAGTCGATTCTGGATTGTTTAAATTTCTTGATCGACTTTCCTTTGTTTCACAGATTTTTTTATATACTAGATTGACCAATAC
The DNA here is from genome assembly GCF_028453695.1 of Augochlora pura. NCBI lineage: Eukaryota > Metazoa > Arthropoda > Insecta > Hymenoptera > Halictidae > Augochlora > Augochlora pura. Next base: position 23,176,668 of record NC_135777.1, on the reverse strand, counting down.
ATTCGTGAGTGGTTAAATAAAGAAATAAAGACTTATACAGTTTCCACGTATTTTATTAACAAAATTTTTATTTCGTATAAAGATGTACGGTCTGCTAATTATTTCCGACTGGTAGCAGCTGCGAAGAACAGAAATGTAAAATGTTTACTTAATTTAATTTAATTTACTTGAATTCGATTTAATTCAATTCAATTTAATTCGGTTTAATTTAATTCGGTTTAATCCACCTCGGTTTCATTCAATTCTTTTAAATTCAATTTAATTTATTACTCTATCCTATAATTGAGATTTAAATTACAACACGCTCAACGCGACCATCATCAATCAACCGCTCGAGTCTAAAAATAAAACACACTCCCCCCGTTATCAATGCGATATCCGTGCCACGAAAAATCAGCGCGGAATAAAACGGTCGCAATCCTTTCCTCCGAGGGGAACGATCGCGATCGAGCAGAGTCTAATCATTCGCCGGCGAGCATAGCAGAAAATCGTACAAGCCGGCATTTTCTTTCGGGGATATTGGAAACTGCTTTGTGGCCTACATTTATTTCCCCGCGAATTTCTAGCCGGCTGCGCGGGGGAAATGGAAACGGAGACGTGTGTGTGTGTGTGGGTACCCCGGCGGAACAAAGCGACGGAGCAGGAGAGGAGGCGAGGGTAAATGTGCTGGAAAGAGGGAGGCACCGTGGATGGAGTGCGACAAAGTGGGAAGAGGGAAACAGCGGGAACGATGCACGCGGAAGCCGACGTGGAACGCGGAACAGCGGAGAGAAAAAGGGTGAAGGTGGAGGAATGGCGCGACGAGTGGAAAAGAGCGAACGATGGAGAGAGAGAGCGGAGGGTTATGAGGGAGAGAAGGGGAGAGGTGGGAGAGGAGGAATTAGAGGAAACAGAGGGGGCGCGAGAGAAACAGCGTGGAGCTAGGGAAAGCAAAAAGAAGAGGGAGATCGAAAAAGAGAGAGAGAGAGAAAAAGAGAGCTAGAGGTAGATAGAGAGGCGAGGAAGAGAAACAGAGGAAAAGAGATAGCGAGGAACTGAAAGAGAAAAAGAGAGCCGGAGAAAAAGAGGCAGGGACGAAGCGAGAAAGTGAAAAAGAGACACAGAGTGGAAAACAGAGAAACAGATAAAGAAAGAGGGATGGCCTGCGATAACGCAGAGAGAAAAACAGAGACGGAGAAAAGGGAAGACAGAGCAAGAGAGAGAGAAAGAGAGACAGAGATGAAAAGAGAGACAAAGAGTCAGATAGACAGGGAAAAAGAAGGAGACAAAAAGAGAAAGAGACATGGAAGGAGAAAGGGAAGGTCTGCGGTGACGTGGAGGAAGAGGGATGCCGTAGAAGGGAGCCGATGGAAGAGGAAACAAATAAACCGGCAGGAAAAAGGAGAGCCGCGGTAGAATGGAAACAATGGAGAACGAGAAGTGAGGCGGAAGGGAGCCGTGGCAAGTGACAAATGGAGAAGCGCGGCGAGGGGGGCCAGACAGAGAAAAAGAGACAGAGAGGGAGAAGGATAGAGAGAGAGAGAGAGAGAGAGAGAGCCGAGGAACAGGCCGGCGAAAGAGCCGGGTCTCCTCTTCCGTTTCGAATGCACGCGTCGAACAAATAGTGCGAAAGGAAATTAACGGAGAAACAACCGGCCCGTATTTCGCAGTCAGCCGTGGTCCGACCGGTTCTCCATCGGCGTTCCCGAAGCTGAAACACACAGCGACTACCGGACAGAACGCGCGAGGCGAGGCGAGGCGAGGCGAGGCGACGGTCAATCGATAGCTCGAGAGAAACAGTCTCTCGTGGGCTCCACTTACAGTTAACTTGGAGAGGATAGGGGAAATTAGAAGTTCATAGAGGAGTAGAGCCAGGTCCCTGGAACCGCCTGGGAAGCCTGCGACGATGGAACCCTCGGAGTCTTCGGCGGTGGAGACCGGCGCGCGCGCGGGGGTTTGCCATCCAGTTCGAAGAGTTTGCCGCCGCTCTACCACCCTTGGAACGTGTTAACTCGGCTGCGGCCGGACTTCGTTGCCGGACGGTAATTCCGGACACGGTGTTGTCGGAGATTTTCGAGGGCGGAAGATCGTTTCGGACGATTCGACGCCGCGGCTTAATGGCGGACCCTAGGACGTCTTGGTTTCGGATGGCCGGAGACGGCCGGCATCGATGGCCGCATTAGGGGAACACATTTCGAGGGATGCTCCGCGTTGCCCGCTCTTAATTTCAAGGTCGGTCCGAGCCAGAGAACCTACGGATCCCAACCCTCGGACCGTTCTTGCGAATATACTGTCGACGATGTTTATAGAGTAACGTATTAACCCTTTGTTCGCTGAACTTTGTTCTTGAATCTTCGTCGATATTTTTACCAATTCACCGAGAGTCTTTATATGATTAAGACTCAGCGGAAGAATTAAAATTGTTTCTAAAAATGTCGCCACGTTATAACGTGACCTGAGAGTTGCACGAGCCCTCAGAAGGTTCACCCGTTGTACTATAATAGCTAGTCAGACTCGTGATAAAAAATTCATGTGAGATCTAATAGATATATTATTAATTTCTTTTAAATCGAAATGGTATTTAATTCTTCTGTTATCAAAGAAATGGAAGCGAAGACGATAGAAGAATCAAAAATATCTCGTCCTATTAATTGGTAGAGAATGGATCTGGCCTTAAGATCAGGCGAAAGCGCGAGAGGACGCGAAATAATTTTTCAATTGTTCGGGGATATTTCGAGCGAAGCTCGTGGTTCGCCGCGGGTGCTCTCTCTCTCTCTCTCTCACTCGGCCCGGCTGCTCGAGGACATCGGCTATCGGCTCGTAATGGCGTGAACGACCGACCATAAATAGCCTGCGGCGTAGTATGTGTACGTTTCGCGAGCGGTCCGCCGGACCGTCGCGGCTCCCGGTTGATCGAGCCGAGCCGGCGCGGCCGACGCGGCGGCCAGGTATTGTGCTCTGCTAATTGACGGATGGGCCACACCAATCAGTTCCACCGCCAATTATTGTAAGTGGGCAGACAGCTTTGGCCGGAGGGCCATTCTCGCGGGCCGCGGCGGTCCGCGAGCGATAACGCGACCCGCGGCCGGTCGCGGGCTCATCGTTTACGGGCTAATGAACGATCCGTTCGTACCGGAACCGAGAGTTTTATCGTCGCGATTTTTGTCCTGCGGCCCGCTTCGAAAATCTACCGGAATCGACGGCGTCGCCCGATTGAATCTGTATTTCGACGCTGCGGTCGGTTTGTCGACGCTTTGGAAATTACTTTGGAAAAATACAGTACTTAAAACTCGTCTTTAGGGTAATTTTTTAGGGATCGATATTAATCGAGAGGGAATGTTGTTTAATTAGTGAACAAATGTTACCGATGCCTGCAGAGCGCCTGGGACTAGGAAGAAGAAAGGGTCTGCGGAGAATCGTCTCAAAATTATAGGAAATAGGTAGTTCAGACCTAAAATGGACGTAAAATGGACGTTTTTAAGACGTCTAGTGCTAACAGAAAAATCGAGTAATCGAGAGCAGTACCATGAGCCCTACCAATGCCCTACGTTATCACTGTCCAAAAAAAAAAATCATAGCATTATCTATACTACTCACATAATTTTTTAAATTAATTTATTATGATTATCTATGTCGTGCGTTGTTCTTTTGCCCACGGTGGTTTCGCAGGATTTAAGCAAAACAATTTTCCCGACGGCAGCTTTAAACTCTTGTTAAGCCGAAACACTTGTTGTCGACAACGAGTTCGTAAAATCCCCGATCTAATTGTGGCTAATGGAGCACCTATAACGAAGATCGAGGCACGCAACAAGTACTCTAATGCCTCTCGACGATTCTCCGTTTCGAGGACCATCAGTCCGACCGGATTAATATCCAGCGATGCTCGGCTCCATCCCGCGAACAACGGGAACCATTCGACTGCTCTCCGTTATGCAACCCAGTCAACGACGAGATCTTATTCGTAGCTGCCACTCGAGCCGTTCACGAACCGAAAACCCCACGGATTTCGCTCAACCCTTTGACCGACCGCGTGCACGCGCGACATAATTATCTGCTCGGATTTTTGCGAATCAGGATGAAGATTCGTCAAGGATGTTTAACAATATGGAGATGGTGGGTACTTGAGGTTTTGTTGAATTATTCGAGGTTTCTTTGAATTATTCAAGGTTTTTTTAATTATTCGAGGTTTTTTGAATTATTCGAGGTTTTTTGAATTATTCGAGGTTTTTTTTAATTATTCAAGGTTTCTTTGAATCATTCGAGTTTTTTTGAATTATTCGAGGTTTTCCGAATTATTCGAGGTTTTTTTGAATCACATAAACTCCTTCGAATCATTCTTGGTAATTCAAGATAATTTGCCCTGGGTAAAAAAGTTATCTCAGATGACCTCGAGAACTCCGCATTGAACTCGTTCGCGAAGTTCCGGCAAGTTACGGTTCCATTGTCGGCCTTGAATACTGCAGCGGTGATTCGCGTGCACGTTTCGATGACTTTTGGCAGGAATCGAAGCGATCAACTATCTCTCGAAGTTATGCGAGCCTGGTGATCGAATCGGAACAGGACGCGATCGGTTTCTCTGCGAGTTCAAGGACAAGCGAAATTCCCGAAGACTAGACGGCGAGCCATTAGACTTTAACTTAACGCCAAAAAATTCTCCTTCAATTTTACACGATTACTTGTACTTTAGCTTACAAATAATCGCCAGCAATGCATATAAATTATTCTTACTAACTTAATTCTTAAAATTATTATTAAACTGTGGTATTAATATTACAAAAAAATATAGTGGGAATATTTATTAGATCAACGACAAAAGATCTCTATATTACAATGATTAGACAATAAATCGTACAAATACTATAACAAAAGAAATGAAAGAAATCTGACGAAAAGTAATAATAAATATATGTATAAAAATACTTATAATATATAGTAATATAACATATAACGTACAATAAAAATTTATAAAATATGATAATAAACAATATAACCCACTGTTTATATATATAATGAAAGGGTCGCCCGAACAATTCCCTAAAATTAACACGAGAATTCAGTGCCGTGAATTCAATTTTCGCGGTCGATAAACGCCGAGAGATTTTTCCGTGCGCAGTCTGCCGCGATCCATTAAGATCCAGGAGGCTATCGTTAACCCGGCCAGATATTAGCCGAGGGGTCTCTCTCTCTCTCTCTCTTCGGCCGGTATCGGTGGTTGCCGGGGGATGGTTGGTCGGAAAATCGCGGGCCGAGACTCGATCCCGCGAGCGCGCGGTCGTTTCGCTCGATTAACCGTCGAATTATCTCGACGAAGTCGAAGGTCGAAGGCGGACGAAGAAGGAGAAAAAGGAGGCGCGCCCGCGGTGAGAAACGATCCCCTCGATTTCAGGAACGTTAATGCGCGCCGATTGGGCGGCAGCCAACGCGGCTGGGGTTGCAGAGGAAGAGAGAGAGAGATATCCTTGTCTCTCGCTATTTATCTATTTATCGGAGAGAGAGAGAGAGAGAGAGAGAGAGGGAGAGACACGTGTACCGCTGTATGTCCGGATGCGATTAATTAATACGTTGGCCGATAATTGAGTTTTGATGCCGGCGTATCGATGAGTTTACAATGAACGTTGACGCGGCTGAATGGCAGCAACTTCGGATATTTCTGATAAATTGAAATTGTCTAACACGGAGATTAAACAGTGCTTCGTTTCTTTATCTAATAATTTTTATTAGAGAATTTTTATTCTCAATAATGCCCTGACAATTTTTTAATTCCTTTAATCTCTATATTATTTAAAATTGCGACTACACAATTTTCCAAGGAATAAATTAAATACGCAGTCTTTGTGCAAAATAAAAATTGCACGATATAGACGCTAGATAGCAAGCTTTTCCTCTCTGTAATAATTTTATTTAATTAAGAATAATACCATGTTCGGTAACGTTTACTATGTTTGGATACTGGAGTCTTGTCCTTCTTTTTTAAAGGATTAAGAGACGCTACCAAGTGTCAGACAGTCAAGCAAAGCTTTTAGCTCTGCATCCAGAAGAACTCCAACATGGTAGGGCAAAGGTTAATATTTAGATTTTGAGATATCAGTGCGCCTTTGCCTTTAACTGATTTATAATGTAACCTGGCCTTCAAGGGTGGTAAATACCTAAGATATATTATGGTCAAATAGAAATAAGGACAGAGACATAAGCAGCGAAAGAAAGAAAGAGAGAGAGGGAGAAAGGGGTAAGAGGAGAGGCTAGGGAGGCGGAGAGACTGTAGAGTAACCGTAGACAGAGAGAAGGGGTTGGTTTCGAGGGACGAAAGGAAGCCTTCGATTTCATTAACTCCTGTTTCAGCCGAGCGGGAATCGTATCGCAATCTGCCGAGTCGATCTCCATTAGTTGCTTGCCTACCCTCTCTCTCTCTCCCTTCCTACCCTGCGGTTCTCACAGGCGTGGGAGAGAGAGAAGGCAGGTCGTCGGACCTTCGCAAGCGCGCGGAGAAATAAGCGCGGTTCGAGAGAGAGTCTGCCAGAGCCGGAATCGATCAATATGGCGGGTCCCGTCTACCTGCCGCGTCATCGAATAAAGATCGCTCTCTCGGGCCGTCTTTGAGCGCCTCGCCACCGACTCTTAATTTACAAGCGACCCGCCAACCCCGCCTCGCGCCCTCTCGACGCGACCGCGGGTCCCGTCGCGGAACCCTTTCTCCCGGCCAGGCCGCCCTTTCAACCCTCTCGCGAGGTCCTCCGCGGGCGCTCGATCGCTCCGGATCAAGGACCGTCGACGCCGCTGAATATCGTATCCCCCCGAGGCTCGCCCCGTTTGTCTGTGAAATCGAGGAGCGACGCAGGAGGGTCGGGCAGAGAGGGTACTGTGGTAGAAAAGCACGAAATCATGGTCAAACTATTACACTGTGACGGATTTAATTGAAGATTTGTATGGAAGGGTTTTCATGGTCGTCGCTGATTACGAATATGAAACTGAAAATTTCGAAAACAAAATGGCGGATCCAAGGAGGATTGGGGCAAGTGGTTGAAAAATTATTGACAGTCAAAATAGTTAAGTAACAAGTAGTAAAAATAGTTGAATAACAGCTAGTGAAAATAGTGAAGAAATTGCTAATGAAAACGATGGACGAACCTAAAAACAGTGAAGAAAATCTAAAAGAAATCTTTGCAACTGTTAAAAAAGCTACCGAAACTAAAAGCTAAAAACAACCGAGAATACTCGATTGTCAACCTTTAAAAATAGTTAAATGGCTGATGAAACCGATGGAAGAGCGTCCGAAAAAAGCTAATTCCGGGGTCTCTAATAAAATTAATGAAACTGCAGAGCCGTGGAAGCGGTGGCTACGACAACAGATAACGAGAACGGTGGACGAGGAGGTCGGAATTTTCGGGAGGGGAGAGCGAAAGAGTGAGAAGAGCGCGGGCGACTCGTTATAAATAAATCGCGAGCAAACGGCCCGTCGAACGATCGATTAACTTGTTCCCCGACGCGAATAAATTAACGCTTTAATGGGTCGCGAAACGGTCGGCGCTATTTTTCGTTCGCGGCCGGTCACCGCCGCGGAATTTCGTTTATATTCCGCGGGGGATTAATTGAAAATTTAGGGCCGTCGCCGAAACCTGGCCTCCGCGCGTCGGCTCGCGCTATCCGCCGGTGACTGGCCGGCGAAGCGGGCTGAAGCGGGCTGAAGCGGTTCGAAGCTGTTGCGCGAGGTGTCCACGGCGCGTCGGATAAATATTAACGATTCGACGCAAAATATCCTTTCCGCTTTATTCTATCGTCTATTTTGCTCCGCTTTGATCGAATTATTCCGGCATCCAACCGGTTAGCCGAGTATAGATTTTTGAGTGCCGGCTCGGCGGGAATTGAAAACGAATTTTTCGATGATAATGCGCGGCCGTTCTGCGCCGCCACTCGACGGTGCTTTTGGTACAGTTATGATAATTGTTAACGAGGTTTTGGGAAAATTTTAGTAGTAATTGGTAGTAATTGGTGGCGTTGATATTGGACCATGTCAATTGTTAATCAGTCAAGAACAGTTTCTAAATTGCAGAATCGTCGGAGATAGATTTTTAAATTTATAACTAATTTATTTTATTAAAATTATTACGTGACAATTGGAGTACGGATTTCACGAATTAACGTGACTAAATGAATATTTTTATTTATTACGATCCTCGTTGGCGAAAATCACAAGGTTCGCAAATTATTCTATAAAAGTAGTAGTAATTACGTAGATTAACTAAATACAGTCTTATTATCGTTATAAAACAACACGCGCCATTTTAAAATTTATCTTCGTCACTTAAAAATATACAAAATGTATGAAAAGTGACTCGCAATCGAAAAATAAGAGATTCCTAAGATTTAAAACGACGCTACGTAGAAAATATTTCCAAAGAGAAAAAATTATTCAAAATAATCTCAGATATCATCCTTCGCTTCCAAGTTGTCGAAACATTTTCAGGACACCTTGTACACCCAATTCCAGCGCTGAAAAACCCGTGAAATAAAGGAAGACGGATATTTCAATTTGGCTCCCGTTCCTCCGGTTTTCCAAAGAAAATCGTTCGTTTCCATAAAGACCGGCGGTCTAATCATAGCTTGCCGGAGCCGTTCCCTTATTCCGCAGCTACGCGAGCATCGATCGAAGTCGGTTCGAATGGTCTGAAAACGGCGAAGAAAGCCCGGACCCGATGGGCGCCCGCGGAGTATCGCCGCGGCAGCTGCCTCGCAGTTCTCGTTTCCGCGGAGGAGCCCTCCTTTGGGAATTATCGATCCGAATGGGCGAACGGTATGAAAATGATGAATTATAGAAGTCGGACGATTGTCTGGAGTTGCAGAGAGCGAGAGAGAGAGAGAGAGGATGGTCGGAGAGCCGAATAATGAGCCGGGGGGCGCGTAAATCGTTCCGCCGTTGGCGCACGATTTTTCAACGGGCGTATCTATCCGGCCGCGCGGCGGCGATCATTAATTATCTGCCGCGTTGTTTCGCGGTCGAAACATAAGTCACGATATCACGTTTCTCCGAGTGCCTATTACACGCTCCGCCGCGATTTATGCCCCCCGACGGAGGATCCTAGATACCGTCCGCGTTATATTTTTTAACCCTCCGCGTTAACCCTTCGTCTTTCGAACGGCCGCCGATATTAACCCTTTCGGTACGAATGCAGGATATATCCGACGTCCGCGCGATGACCGGTACAAATGACAGGATTTTACAGCTTTCGATATTAGAGCTGGGAGCAAAATAATAAATTGATAAAATAAATAAAAAGGAAAGATCAAATCAAAACCCTTCCCTCGCAGCCACTCGAATCTCCCCTTCTTCCCGTTGGTTGAATACAAATGCGCGGCGGCCCGTTCAATTTCAATTAATATAATCTTCTTTCTGTTCCAGGTAAGTCGGCGCTCTCCTCGATTCTCGATCCTGCTCCACCGACGATGACGCAAGTGAGAAACAAAACGATTGTTAAAACGTTTCTTATTTCGTAATTCTCGCTTTTCTGTTTCTGCTCTTTTTTTTTCTTCTTAAAACCTTAGAGGTTTTACTGCTCTTGTTTCGCCAGCGGTAACATCGCCTCTCGACACCGTGAACGCATCAGGTTACGTCCGGTCATACGATTTACGTCATCGAAAGGGGCCGGCCAGGTAAAATCGCACGAATTTTCGAAGTTCCGCCGCACGCGAATCTGAAATTCTGCGCGGCTCGCGTTTTCGAAACAGGCCACAAAGCCTCCATTCGCGGAATAACTCACTCCCTCTCCCTCTTCTCTCTCTCTCTCTCTCTCTCTCTCTCTCTCCCCTCCCTTCCACCGTTGAGAGAACCAACAGGGGCGAAATTGAAAGTTCGTCGAACGTGAACAAAAAGTCGGTAAACCGCCGGCTGAAAATCGCGAAGTTTGTTCTGCCGGTTCCGAAAAGATTGATCCATTTTCAGAGGGAAACCCCCCACCCCGCCCCCCCCCCCCCCGATCGACTTTTTCACGGCGCCGTTAAACCAGCGCCGGGCCCCGACCGCTGGCCCCCCGGCTACGATGCGTTCATCAATTCTTTCGTTTTTTCTTGATTTTTTTTTTATCGCGAATGGAAAGAAAGGATCCGACGGTTTTCGGTGATAAAATTGCAGAGATAAAAATAATAGCCATTTTTCTTTGGCCTTCGTCGAAGCGATCGATGCGCTTTTACGCGGCGCCGCGCAGTCCGCTGATTAACCAGTCGATGATCGAACAGTTTGGTCTCGTTGCTTCGGGCTAGAGCCGGTCATCGCGATGCGCCGCGATGCGCCGCGCGATGCAGCGAAGCGTCACGCGATATTTTCGCGAGCGCCGGGAGCGTCGGTGCTCGAAACAGTGACCGGGGCCAGGGTTTCGAGCGAGATCGGGCGTCCGATTCGAATCGAAACCAGCCTCTCGATGACGGGTGGGGGGGTTAAGAGGCTCTCGACAAAATTCCGATAGTTGTGCTGTCTCAAAAAGTGTGAATTTCCCTTTCGACGGCGGTCGAAAGGGCGGCGTTGTTCGCTGCCGGGTGAAAACGGGAAAAAAGGCGGACGGCTGGAGAGCGAGAAAGAACGAGAGAAAGAGGGACAGGGAGAGATACATGGCTGGAGAGAGAGAGAGAGAGATAGAGATGGAGAGCGAGAGAGAGAGAGAGAGAGAGAGAGAGAGAGACAGACAGGGAGCGTGTGAGATGGCGAGAGAGAGGGACGCAGGAGGGTTCAAAGGGCCCGGCAACCCGGTCGGATTTCAATGGGGGAGTTTTCAAAGACTGCCGGTTGTATCGCGCGGAGTGAAACGACCGCTTCCGAATGTTCGGCCGAACGATGCCGCGGTTGCGGTCAGTCTCGCGAATAGCCGACACTCATAAAAGGCTTTTCAAAATGTTCGCGAAAAAAAAGCGGAGCCCGGCCGGGGCGGCGGCGTCGGCGGCGGCGGCAGGGTGCGAAGGGGCGCGCGGTAAATTCACGGTTCGGCGTGCACGCGCTCCCGCGACCGGGTTAAATCGGCAACGAGAAATTCCCGTGGAACCGGCAGCCGGCCACGGTTAAGTGAACGTGTGACGTTTTCACCCCACACCCCACCCCACTCCACCCAGCCCGGCCAAACGAAGGATCCAAGGGGCTTGACAAATGGAACAACCCCCCTCCCTCCCTTCCCTTCCCCGCCCCGATAGATCGACAATATTCCGGCGACGATGTGTCAAACTCGTCGCATGCCCGGGTCGTTTCGGTCAAAAGGCTGGACAAAGGTCGATTTCAACAATTTGTCGTACGAGAAATATTATCTATTAACGCTGTCTAATGATAGAGCGTGTCGTACGTGTGTTGTTAATTATTTGTAGAATAATTTTATATGTGTAGAATAATTTTCGAACTTCAGTTTTTCAATTGTACTGTCATAAAGAACATTTCGAAAGTATTGTTCAATTTTTCCGGTTTCTGTTCTTAAATAAATTATTCTAGCTTACCCTCTTGCCTTAGGATTATTTTATAATAGGAGAATAATTTTATTCGTCATCGCCAATTTATTTATATCGTCTGAAAGATATTAAAAATTGTGAAAATTAAAATTGAAATATAGAATTTTTATAAAAAGTAAAAATGAAAATTATATGAAAGGACAAAATAATACGTCTTCTTTAACTCACCCTCTTATTATTTATTTGCTGATTGAATTACAACAAGAGTTATTTTATTATTAATAATTCCTTAATATAAAAATAAATTCAGTTTATTTAAAATACACATTGACGACAAGATTTAATTATTTATCCAATTGAAATAGCTCTTTTCGCATAAATAGCAGATAAGCTCTCTTGCTCCAAGAGTGTACAACAATGTATACGCACATGTATTAATGCACCTGCACTAATATAAATACAAATTCGCAGCTATAAAATATAAATATGGGCGAAGTTATAGCGGTATGAATATTGAGAGAAATATTAGAATAACGTTGTCACAGGCTTTCCGGGCGAAACGACCCACCCTAGCGACGCGTCGCGTTTCGGTTGCGCGAGCCCGCTCTCTCTCTCTCTCTCTCTCCGCCGCCTGTTAATCTCATCGCGAACGTCCGCTCTCGTTACGCGATAATTCTTTTTTAATTCGCGGAACGTTTCGCCCAGGTAAACCGGCTGTTTAATGTTTCAAAAGTTCCGAAAGTTCCCGCGAAGTTCCCGCCGCCGCTACCCTCCCCGTCCCTCCCCCCCCCCCGTTTGAATTATTTCGATGCGATGCACCACGACGGTGTCTCGGAGAGGCCCGTTGGAGTCGCGCGGGCCGTGATACGAGTCCCGAACAAAAAATTTCAAGGATTCTATTTTATGAAGTTTAAACTAGCCGCCGCCGTTTGCATTATTTTGATGAAATATGCCGGGCGCGGCGGGACGTTAAAAAAGTTCCGCCAAGATAGAGCGTGTGCTGTAACGGCGAGGAAAAAAGAATCCGATGAATCACGCCGCCTCGCCAAACTACCCCCTATTTGCATTATTTCGAGGGGCGGCCAGGGCCGGCGTGCGAGACTCGCCGAAAATTAGCGGACGGGGGGCTGTAAAGGCTGCGAAGACGTTGGGTAGAAGAGAAAGTTTAAACAACCGTGAGAATGGCTTCTTTTACGGCGACGATCTAGGCGTGGTCCGAATTATCGCCGACTCGTTCTACTAGGTTCCTCGTTTCTTAACTCTTTGCACTCGGAGATATTTTATTTATAGATTAAAAATCGATGCATTTTGCGCTGGTAAAATTGTACCTCGAGGACAATTCTTTTCAACCTAAATTTAAACAAACAAAAATTTATACGCCTGTCACTATAAATATAAAATAATTTATATTCGTAGAATAAGTCGTACAAACAATTTCACTTTGAAGAATTTTCACATTCATAGTTCTAAAACAATGTTAACAGCGATAAAAAAATTCTAGTATTGCCTTAGAGTCACCATACGACTGCAAAGGGTTAATAATACCACCTTTCCATTGGCTCTCATACGCAATAAAAATATTAACCCCCACAGTCCGTGGCCGGTAAGTTACGCGAACGATTTACGTTCTCCGGGCTTCAATTAACCGGATCGGTAAAAAAAGCAGCTCGCCGATCCGCGGAATCACGTGCACGGAGTCGAAATCCCGATTACACGGTCGCGCAACGCCGCGCGCGGACTCGCAGTCTCTCGGTGCGGCAGTCCAGGGGGCAATATCTATTGGCTTTACAGTCCGTGGGTATCGAATACTTTCAGCATCGTTCCGCCGGTCTGTGTATTTTCCCCGAGGGATCGCGCGCACCAGCCCCCCCCCCCCCTCTCTACCCAGACCGTCTTTCGTTCATCGTTTCGCCCGTGTACTTTAATAACGATATTTGCGGATCGCATATTGTATCCGGCGAACGGAGGTGGGAGGGGCGTGTGCACACCGAGGGCGAAATTGCAGTCCCAGGACCGGTTTTGATCCCTTTGTACGATGAATCTTCGCGGTTTCTGCGAGATAGCCGGCCCGTACGTTCCCCCCCCCCCCTGGACGGTCTCTCACGCCCACGCGTTTATTACGCGCTCCTCCCCTGCTTGCTTTTGTTTTCCGCCTGGGACCCGGCACTCGGTCGATTCGATCAATTTATCGCCGTCGAAAGCTGCGTCGATAGATGCATCGACGCGCGGACTTTTTGATGTCGGGATGTGTTCTTCGTTAATATTATTTATATATTAGTTAATGTTAGTATAAAATTTATATTAGTTGGTATAAAATTAATATTGGTTTTAAGTAAAATGTGAGAATAAATTATTTGAAATGGAAGCAATTGCTAGCAATTGGTCAACTTTGACTGACGATAGCTCTGTCAAAAATGATCGCAGGACAATGATTTTTCCTTTAAATTAAAGCTTAAAGGTTCTACTTTCAGATACTGTTTCCCGATTTCAAGTTCAATTTGTTCTCGTCACTGCAATTATTTAAAAGCGAAGCTATGTTTCGTCGTATCGAAGAACCTAAATTTGATGACTTTGAAAAAATCGTCCAGCCTTTGGAAAATTTTTCTCGCGGATGCCGTTTACGCGAGAATAAAGCTCAATCCTTCCCCTTTAATTTAAAAAAAGTTAGAAGTCGCTGCGATTTTTTCTCGCAAAGTTACAGCACTTCGAAGCGACCCTATTTTTACACAGCACTTTAAAGCAGAGGCTTCAAGATGCAACTTGAGAAATAAAGTCTTCCTACGATTATTTTTCATCGCTAGGCCGATATTTATGCATTATTATTATATTATAATTTTTAGACCTACTAGGTCTAAAACAAAAATTGCCCCATCAGAATTACACCACAGAATTAATTCAAATCTTTCTCAATTTTCACAATAACCTGTACCCAAGCAAAAAGACCTATCCAACGATATTTTAACAGAAAATGGCCTCATGGCTTAAACAATTATAAAATCAAAACTGTGAAACCGGTGATGCGACCGACGATGGTAGATTTAGTGTTAAAGGGCGGCTTCGATCGACCGCTCTTTAAAATTTAATTAAAGCCGCGGCCCGGTCCCTCCCGGCCCGGCAAGAGAGAGGTGGGGGGCGACTTCTTTCTCAATGAGAGAGGGCAAGGTAAAAATGAAATTATTTCCTCGCTATAAACGCGGCCGCCGGGGGATGAAGCCAACAACGACGCGAAAATTGCTTCAACGAAATCTGACCGCGATACACTTCACGCTCGTACGAGCCGGGCTTCTATCTCCCGCGGCCGGCCCGTCGAACAGAAACCAAGCGAGGAAGAGAGATAGATGAGAGCCAGAGAGAGATAGAGAGAGAGAGAGCCAGAGAGGCAGAGAGAGAGAGAGAGAGATACAGAGAGACAGAGAGAGAGAGAGAGATACATAGTTGAGGGACAGAGAAAGAGATAGCTGAGAGACAGTGAGAGAGAGAGAGAGAGAGAGAGAGAGAGAGAGAGAGAGAGAGAGATAGCTGAGAGGAAGAGAGGGGGAGAGGGAAGTCGGCTCGAAGGAGGACCGGGACAAAAAAGCTACAAGAAATAATTACTCGGGTTCCCCGGGCCAAAGCGGTGCGCGCTTTGGCCCGGGAATGGCGGGAGGCGGTGTGTGCACGAGCAGCTAAACTGCCAGCGGGCCCGGTGAACACGCGGCTTCCCATCTCTTTCAATTTTTCTGCTCTCGAAAGTTAATTACTCGAGACTGCTGATAAGGATCGCGGACGGCCGCGTCTGCGGCAGCGCTCCTCTTCCCACCCCTGCCGTCTCCTAGGCAGCGCCAGTGTCGATCCCAGTGGCTACCACAGAGTATCTCCCTCCAGAGTGTCTCCCTCTCTGGTAGCTGTCTACCACCTAACTTGCTTAGAAGATAGAAACCGGTGCCATGAACGGCTAAGAGATAAGCCTGCATGCACTTAACGCCACTCGTAGCGTGGCACGGAAAGAACTTGTGGAAGAATCTAATAGCTACTGTTTGGTATGTGCCAAGTGTGGTACATACATCGAATCGGTAATGAGAAAACGGCGTTGCGTCGAAGCGGACAGATTGCTGAAGGATTTTCGGGCTCACCTGGTCCGGTTCGATTTTTTCGCCAAGATAGAGCATGATCGGGAGGCCGCAATAGAATCAGAATTTTACGAAGAGAGAGAGAGAGGGAGGGATAGGTTCGCGGAGCCAGGAGGCTCGCCGCGATCGATCGCCGGCTGAAAAACACAGCTAGATATACGCTGTCAAGTGGCGTTATATCCCCGGCGAAATGGCTGGCAAGTGAATTATTGCCGGCCGGCGGACCGAGCCGCGTCGAACCGCGCCGCGCGGAAAAACCTCCGTGGCCCTCCCGAAAGTGGCCGAACGGCGACGATTTTGCGACAGGGTCGCTGTCGACGTCGACGGCAACCCTTTTATTTCTCGGAAGAATCGGCCGGCCGCAATATCGACGCGGTCTATAACTTTCGATCGCCGGGGTGATCACGGAATTTTTCACCGGGGCGCACGGTGTTGCGAGTATACAGGGTGTCCCAAATATTTCGCGACGTTCCTGGCTGATTTCGAGACGCTTTTGCTTCGAAATATTTTTAAATATATTTTATTATCAGGATATTTCTTCTATTCATTTTTCTTTTAGTATATTTACTGAATATACTTTTGACGTTGTATTCATGATGTCATACTCATGATGTCACTGATGATGTCATACTCATGATGTCAGTGATGATGGTAAATCGGGGACTAACGGGTTCCCGAAGTTGTTTCAAGTAATTTTTCCCTTTACAAAAATCTTCTACGAAGCTTCGTTATCGAGTTATTAACGAAAAACACTGGGCCTCCGCGTCGCCCGATCTCGTCTCTCATTGGTCAGTGTTTTTCGCTAATCACTCGTTAACGATACCGCGGATTGGATTTCTGCAGAGGAAAAAGTTGCTTCAAATTGCCTAAAGAATGCTTGCGTAGGCGCTCAGGATAAATATATAACTTATAAATTAATTCATTTTCGACTTAAGAAAAAATAAAAAAGATTTAAGAAAAAATGCACTGATACTTGAAATCAAATCCAAGCAGACATTTTCGACGCTAAACAAAAAATTCGACAGAAATTGCAGACACTATTAAAACGTTACTTTATTACTATTTTAGTTAAACAGAAAATAAGGTATAAATTTCAAAGTTCGCCGTTTCGACTTTTCTCCACTGTTTGTAGCAACTACGGTGTCGCATACGGCGTGGCATTGGTCGTGGATTCTCCCCGCCTGTTTGGACAACGTCGTTGCGGCAACAACGTCCACGGGATACCGGTTATGGAATATCGAGCGAGCACCACAGCGCGATATTCTTTCCACCCTCGCCTCTCCATTGTTTTTCTGAATTTATCAATGATCTTGAGAAATCGCTTCCCCGCCGTCCGCCGACGCACCGATGCGCCATGAAATAGCAGACTGCGCTAATTCCATTGTTTTCCGAGGCAGTCGATCGTACTTTCACGACCCTGGAACGCTCGATTTTATTATTATCATTAACATTACTATCACCGTAAAGATGCGAAGCTTTACATCGAAATGATATGCGGTTCCCTCGGAATAAATCGACTCTCGTCCCGCGTTCATCGCCCGACGACAGTTCGAATTTTTACAAGCGAGCGGTGATTATAGGTTGAATTACGCGACCGCCTATATAACCTATCACGGATATTTCGTAAATCCCCGTTTCATTGGACACCGCTCTTTTTTCCTGAAAATGAAAAAAAAAACAGTTTATTTCGTTGCGGGCGAAACATCGACGAGTCGGTCGATGTTTAAAAAAACGTTATTAATACAACTGCCTGAAAAAAGTTTCCAATCACATATGAATGTATCAAATCTGCAAAGTATTGTACATGTTCGCGGTTCAGAGTAATAAAATGTTTCTCTATGCAGGTGAAATTAGTGAAGAACGTGGACGCTATCGAAATAAATTAAATAAATAAAGGCTAGCACAAAATTACATTTATCATCAAAAACGAATTATAGAGGATCGGTTTAGGTTTCCTTGACGTCACGCCGCCGCGACGACAGGTCCTCGCCAACGTCTCCGTCGCTCCGACAGAACCGTCGAACGTCGGTCGTCCGCGATATAAACCGAGCGGCTCCGAATTAGGTTCTCCGGTCGAATCCTGCGGAGGTCTGCGGAACGACCGCGAACGGAACGACCGCGAACGGACGAGCAGCTCGTCCCGGATCCGGTCGGCGGCGATCGCAATCCCATAACAGTCGCGCGAGGCAAACGCGGCCTGCGCCGGCACAGCGTGTCCGAGGGTCAAAGAGTGCGGAGAGAGAGCAGAGAGAGAGAGAGAGCCGGGCCCTGGCCGCCCTCGTAAAGAGGAATCCGGGCCGGCCGGGATTCTAATTAAAGGATCCCGACCGTGAAAATTAGTTGGAATTTGTCGGTCGAACGGAGCTGGCCGGCGGACGGGCCCCGGCAGTCGTGTTGGCGCCGGCGCTAATTAAACGCTATCAATGAACGTAACGGGCTTGATGGCCTTACAGCTTCCTCGGGTTATACGATGCGCGAGTTTACGCTCGACGATCGCCGCACCCTCGGATCCTTCCCGCCGAACCGAACCGAACCGAACCGCGTACAATATTACGTCGAGGACGCGGCGCCGAGCCGTGCCGAGCGCGTTCCATTTGTCTCGGCCGGTTGGCTGATGTTTCATTAAATTCCGAGGATTAGCCAATTAGCCTCGGATGCTGAAACATCCGAGGCGTCGATCCCGCGGATCCGAAACTAATTTACGTAGACTGTAAATACGGATACGGCTGAGGAAGAAATTGTTTATAGGGGACGAGAGATAGGCTGTGTTGGAACGAGTGTTTTGTGATCGATTGGAATAATCGGGAGGATTGGGAATTTGAGGCGCGACGCGTAGACTGTGTCCAAGGGTTCCAAGGACCACTTGGCCTATCAGGAGGAACGAATGGACACGGGGTATTATGCTCTGTTCTCAGAGCCTCAGTTTCTATTCTGCTCTATTCTCAGAACTTCAGCTTTCATTTTACCCTATCCTCAGAGCTTCAGCCTCTGTTCTGCTCTATTCTCAGAACCTCAGCTCCTATTCTGCCTCACCATAGTTCTAGCAAAAGACCGGGCTTAATCATGACATAACTTTGACAGTAACCAGGATCCTTCTCCTCAGGAAAGAGACACAGAAGACGACAGTTTCGTTGATCCTATCATACCCATTAATAAAAACTCCGAAAGCTTTTAAACGAACCCAGCCTCGTCATTCCTTAACTAGCTTTTGTATTCTATATCATCAACGTCGCAAGTAGCTCCAACTTTCGTAGGAACAGCATCAACCTTGAACGGAACAGCGCGACCGTAGCTCCCGGTGACTACATCACTGTCAGGAAGAATTCGGGCAGACTTGTCAGGAACACCTTAACCGGACCCAACAGGTACCTTGTAGTCCTCCTCCGTCTAAACCTATTGCCGCAGACAGGGCAGCCTTCGAGTTAAGCAACTTAGCAGACCGTCGATGTTCGCAGCCTCTTAAGAGATGAACGGATGTTTATGCCATCAAAAGCCAGTCCGCACACACACACGCGCGCGCAGACAGTGGCTAATTGGAGCAGCGTCGTAGACAAGTCAAAACCAAGCGTCGGCAAGTCAGGCATCGATCCCCGGGTATCCTGCCAATCATTTCCACAAAGGTAGAGAGAGAGAGAGAGACTCGGCCCTTTCTGCAACTAAGCCGCGATCCCCATTAAAACGAACCGAGTGCTCGCGTTAGCAGGACAGTTCCCGACCCGCGTCAATTTAATGACGGCCACCGCCCGCTCTTGCGCCCCCGTCTCCGTTCGTTCGGGTACGGGTAACTTTCGGGTCCCGGATCAGTCCATCAGTCCAGGATGAAACTTGGACGGCGGGGGGGACAGAGAAGTTGGTCGGCCAAGGAACCATCGGGCGCCTCTCTCTCTCTCTCTCTCTCTCTCTCTCTCTCTCCGGTCCCTCCGAGCCGAACGTTATCGGATGACCCGTTTCGGTCGTCACCCATTCGACGACTGGAAAGAGACCACCCTGTGCCGGGAGCAGCGGCGTTCACGGCCGGAGGATCAAGCGCGATCTCCTGGATCCCCGGTTGGCCCTCCGTGAAAGAAATCCTGCGGCCAGCGGTAACCGGTCCTCCGAATACGTTACGACCGGAGGAGGGAGGCGCCTCCCAGGGTGCTTTCGCAAGCAGAGTTGGGTCGCCAACCCTTCTGACTCGAGCGAAGGATAAATAGAGATTGCTGCCGGTCAGCTGGATACACGACGGTTCGGCTCGCTCCACGGGAAAAGTGCTTTCGTGACCGATCATCCATTAGCGCCTCAAATAGGATATCTATCCGGCGTCTTAGCCACGACTGCCGGCACAGCCGACGCCGACGCCGACGACGACGACGACGCCAGCCGTCTACCGTGCTGCGGTCCACCCTCCTCCGGGATTATCGATTTTAAGCCGGTGTCGGAATTTAATCCCCCCCGAGATTGATCCGCGACGTCGATCCCACCTCCCTCCCTCCCTCCCTCTCCCCCGATCTTGTGCCCGGAGCTGAAAGGTCTCCGAGGGATAAGGAAGTCCGGAACGGCGGAACGAACGCTTCTCGCATTATCGACGGTCTCTTCAAGTTCTTCCGGCATTTCGGTTCTTCGGCCTTTTACCGGGAAACGATCGGACTCGAAGCTCCGCGATGGCCTGGATCCGGGCAGTGATACGGGCGCGTCGCGCCGTTGCATCGATTGCCCGGTCGCTGTCCGTCGATCTCGAATTTCGGACGTTGCAAGCGTCACGAGAGGAACTACTTGGGGGTTTCTACTTTTATGGACACGAGAGTGCCGGGGATGTGTGCTTCGTAAAAAATTCATGGAATCGTGGAATGACGAATTCGTGGAATCGGTGATGGTTCTTTCGATGATAGAATTATGAGATCATTTAAAGGGTTGAAGAAAAGCACCCCTGTTGAACGGGCCGCGCTTTCTTTCTGCGACGCCAAGTTCCGCGTGATGCTACGTTCACTTGTTGTGAACTTCTTTTGTTTTCTATATACTACTCTCTATGCTGTCCTTCTGAATAAAACCATGCGTGTCGTGCGGCCTGTGAAAAAATCCTTTTTAATCGAAGCGATCCACAACCCAAAAACATCAACCCCGTAATGAACCGAGTCTCGGAACAGACAACTCTTCGAACTGGCACGCAGCTTGACACGCGACTGACGCACTCGAAGACGCCTAGTTTCTGAAAGTTTTCCCCGCCATTGAACGGCTACGAAAAATCGACGGTCCGCTTTTTTCTCGGCTACAGCTATGGCCGTAAGTTTATTTTCGCAGGACAAAGCGGAGGACGTCGAAGCTGCCGTGCCGGTTGGTTTGACCGGAGGCTGGTTTCGGCCGGCTCGCCAGCGTATGCATCGTCGTCCATTATCGAAACCTTAATCGGATAACTTCGATCGGTTTGTTGAATACAGTTCCCGTTGTAATAAGCTTACCGGAACAGTTCCCAAACTTGCGGGCTCCCCTGTGCCGAGGGCCGGGGCCTCGGCTATTTGATTACACGCCGCCCGTATACATTTAAAGCTACTTAGGGAGCCCGCGGAGTAGCCCGCGCGCGACCGCTCAAAGGAAATACGATCTACGACCTTTCTGCAGCCTCGGCTTTTCTGCCCGCGGGGGCCGCCCGCGCACAAAGCCGGCACCCCACACCACCCACGAAACCCCCCGAGTAACCGTCGCTCGGTTGAGCTGCAAGCTACTTATTTATTTCTGCGAATGAAAAATCAAGCGGGACGAAACTGTGACGGAAACTGTGTTATGAATGCGCGGTTCGACTGGACGAAACTTTGGGATGGAATTGTTGGGGCTGCGAGAGCGAAATGATTTTTTCTGTGATCACCGAGCGCGTCTGTCGAGAGGTATAGTATGTAGTGCAAAGTACAGTAACGTCTTTATGTCACAATTTTATTTTATTGCGAATAACGCGATGCTACAGATATGTACTGTAATTCACGAATAAAATATCTGGGATAAAATATAAAATATTAATTATACGAGAAAATGTTTTAGATAAAAGTTGAATGGCTTCCAGGGGTATATATAGTATAGTATTTTATGTTAATTTTAATTTTATGAATACGTTGATTTTAAGTATACAGTATCGATTTTATAAAACTCTAATTTTGCACATTCGTACGCCTTTTGAAACGAAACAACTTTCTTACACATCAATCGAGCGATCTAAATTTTCCAAAGGCTGATAGAAGGGTTACTGAACTATAGCAATGGCCAAAAAATTGCAATAGGCCGGCGCGACAGAAGCGAATGGAAAAGCGACGTTCGACGGCCCGGAGCGTCGCGTAGCGCACGTCCGCGCGAGTAATTGTCCACGCGGCGGGGAAGGCGAGCGCCGAGTAAGTCTGCGAGAGAGGTATTTAAAAAATCCTTTCGGGAGACAGGGATATCCTCTTAGCGGGAGGGCGACGGTTCCAAGAAGCCGGTAGGAAGGAGGAGGGCGGACGGGCGGAGGCGACACTTTAAGCGCGGCGCGCGGCCGGGTCTCCGTGAAACCGGGGAAAACCGGGGAAAACGTCGGGAAGTTTCGTAAATCAAGCGGAGCGTGGCGCTGGGAATGAGAGCGGGTGGTGAAGCGAGATCGGCGGCGAGGAAAGAAAAGGGCGCGGGCGCGAGACGCCGAGCCGAGTTTCGTCGAAACAGCGAGCGAGTATCAAGTCGTCGGAGGCGATGTCCTTTCAGAACTTTTCGCCGGGGAGTTTCGCTCCGGGATGGCGGCGAAGCCTTCTTTTCCGGAGACACCGCTTTCACGGCCGTGTCCTCTTCCTCTTCCGCGTCCTCGCCTCCGGCCCCGCCGAACGCCGCCGAGGCCCGCGCGGTCCTCGGACGCGAGGGCTATCTCGCGGAAAATTTAAATGGCCCGGCGTCTCTGTCCGGTGACCCTTAATTGGAACGGGCGCCGCTTTGTCCGGCGTCTCGAACAACGACGCGACTTACGCCGCCTTCTTCGCCGGACTAATTGGAGGCGGATACAGTCTCGCAACTCGATTTTCTTGAACTCTTCGCGGTCGGCAGATTTCGCGCTCGAGAGTACCGGCAGCTCGAAGCAAATCCACCGCTTTCTTCGCGATATTTTAGAAAATTAACCACTTGAAGAATTTCGAGGGGTTTAGTTTTTAAGATATTTCTGTTTAGAAGTCTCGATATATTATTATATTAAATTATATATATAGTTTTATATATTAAATGAATAATATTAAATAGAAGAAGAGTAGAAGAATAATATTAAACTAAATTAATCAATTAAATAGTCTATCGAATATTTTAAAATGGAGTTGGATATATTATTGTATTAAATTATATATAGTTTCATATATCAAATAGAAGAAAATTAGAAGAACAATTTTAAATTAAATTAATCAATTAAATAGGTAAGTCTATCAAATATTTTAAAATAGAATTAGATATAGATCGTCTAATCTTCTTATTATTTTCTGGTAAATAAAAATGCGCCATTTGTAACAGTGCTGTTCGAACATGTGAAGAGCATTATGCATGAAAATTAATGCAACTGGGGAACATTTGTGCCGGAGTTCCTTTCCGATATGAAATATGCAGGGTCGAGGTTACCATTGAAGAGAGATAAGGAGAAAGAGAGAGAGGGAGAGGGGGAGAGGGAGAGATAGATTCGGTGATGAATTCGATCCGGGCGGAGCTAATTGATGGCGAGGAATTAGCCGGTGAGAGCCGGCTAATTGACCAAAGGACTCTCCCGGGGCGGGCGCGGGACGCCGAGTTTTTCGATAGTTTCGAGAAACGAGCCGGCGGAAAGTTCGGCGTCTACCGTCGAAGGATTCCGTGTCACGGATTGTTCGGGGAACTTTCGGGGCCACCTTAAGAACGACTCCGGAGACGAGGGCGATATCTTCTTTACACAAATTACAGCCGCGCTTCCGTGCGACACTTTCCAACACCGATCGCTGATAAATCCATCAACAGAACTTCGGACGTAAATTATTAAATCGAACTCTCTCTCTCTCTCTCGACTTATTTCCCACCGCGATACGGAAAGTATTAAATTTGACGGGATATTGAAATTACTTCTCCTCGAGACGCGTAAATTGTTAAATAAACAGGATGGCGGATTTACTTCGCGAGATGCGTGAATCATTGAATGAACAGGATATTGAAATTATTTTTCAAGATTTGTAAATTATTGAACGAAGAGGATATTGAAATTGTTTTTCAAGATGCGTAAATTATTAAATTAACAGGATATTAACGTTTTACCAATCGGTGGCCGATAAATCGGCTTTTTACCCCGAACGATAATCTGTAAATCGAACAATAATCTATTATCGAGTTAAATGCGTCAGATTCTACTACCTTGAGCTTCAATATTATTACATAATTGTTTAAAAATCAAATATCTTTCTCGATTAATAAAATTAACAAAACCAAAATAGAACAAAAAATGAAACAATAAACTAAATGTTTTTCGTCCAAATCCCCGGTCGCCGAATAGTGAAAATTACTTCTCGAGCAGCGTAAACTATTGAATAAACTACCAACAGCTCCGAGGAAAATCAGCGAGAGCTAATCGAACCGGACAGCGTAGAAAGAAGGAAGGTTCCGCCGTGGAGGTCGGTGATAAAATCCGTGCTCGCCGCCATTTGCCGGTGACACCTTTAAAATCCCTCCGCAAATAATAAAGTAACGTTCGATGCCTCTCGACGTTTCCCAACCCCGACCGCCCCGGCGAAGCTTTCCTTAAATATATTCCCCGGGAGAGAGCGGGCGGCGAAGAAAAAGCCGATCCTCGGCGAGAGGCATCGAGGTGACGGGGCGGATATAGCCTCCCATCCCACCCCCCTGTCCCTCGCCGGGGGTCAATTGGATTGCCGGCAACTTTGTTTGGTCCGTGGAACGGCGGAGACGACGAGAGCTTCTTAACGGCGGAAGCTGGCTCGCGAAAACGTCGAATTAACGACATTATACTCCCTAACCCCCCGGTAATGGGTGTAAGAAGGTTAGCTCGCCTTTTTGCCGGGGCCGAAGCCCCCCACCCTTCTCCGACGTCGTCGCAGCCGCCTGGACGACTTTTCCGCCTCTTTCTCGGAGAGCCGCCAAGCTGATCGCACACGCGCCATCGGGAAGACGCTCCCGATACCTTCGGCTCCTAACTAGCGAGCCGATTCGAGGGGCTCGTAATGATTTCAGACTTCTTCCCTCGGTCTTCGCGCACTCGCTGTGCTCGACGCGCGATTTTTGTCGATCCACTGCCTAATCGGACCGCGACGGGTTAATATTTTTAATAACGGCGTCGGATAGTTTTTGCTTCTTTTATTGTCTTTGAAAAAGAAACGTTCACATTTGCGTCGCGAACTAATTCGATTATTTTGTGATTCGACCTTCGATACTGTTAAGCAGAACGACGTATATCTGTATTTTAGGAAAACTTCTACATCTCAGGTACCGAACTTTTACGAGGGTTCAAGTATACCTTCAAGTATGCTAGGCACAGAACTGCGTACCGTCGCCTAGCTCACGAGTTCTTCTGTATAGTCCGTAGTATTCACATCGTGCGCCTGTCCTTGCACCGTACCATCGTATTAACTTTTAAATATAATTATTTACTCTGGTTTTGTACCACACGGGAGTGTTTTATTCCACACAACCCCTCGACAAATACGGAACAGCTGGTCCCCTGATTCGTTCCTTCGTCGCGGACACAGCGTCCGTGAATCGGACGACCGGATGGCAGATCGCCGATCGCGGATCATCGGTGGAAAGAAGCGCGGCCGCTTCGCGATCGATATTCCGCAGGGTGGGACGCGCTGGCGGTGGCGGCCGAGGAGGGTGGCCGGCGTGGTAGCGCGCCGAGCGCGTTAATCACAGTTAATCTTCGTTGAGCAGAGGAGCTAGAACGCTGTCAAACGTAAGCCAGAAGCCGCAAACTAGCAGCGCGGTAGTGACGGTCCGTGAATGGTCGGACGTCCAGCGGTGCATTCAGGCTGCGCCGTTGCACCGATCCCCGCCGCCGCTGCACCGACGGGGACAGCGACCTCTCTCTCTCTCTCTCTCTCTCTCTCTCCTCTCCCTTCGTCACCCCTCCTCCCTGAAGAAGTCCGCGCCGATTCAGAAGTCGAGTCCGCGTTGATTCAGAATCGCGAGCACCAATCGGAATCATCGCGCCTCCTCTGTCTCTTTATTTCTTTTACGCCGCGCTTTAAATGCCGTCGCGGTTTCCGGGTCTCATTTCGGTGATTAAACATTTCGCTGGCGGATGGGTGGCTGTCGGTGTCGGCGACGCCGCCGGACGGACACGCGCGATCGCGCGTCCATTCGATCCGACCGACTGTCCGCCGGACGGACACACCCGAGGAACTGTTTTTCACCGGATAATTAGCAGCCGCCGGATCAACGGAGTACGATGCTGCTACTGCTGCTGCTACTGCTCGCTCTGATTGGACCGCGCGCGACTTTGTGTCTCTGCGCTTTCGAACACTCGGAATTCGCGCGCGTTTCGCTTCGGTACGGTGTTCCGCAGCTACGATTCAATCGCGAGAGCGATATGACGATGCTTGGCATAATTAACCTGACAGCATTATTATTTATTTAATTAATTTCTTTTAGGGGTTACTAGGTTATTTGAAATAAAATAATTAAACGAGAATTGATTATTGATGATAGATCTTTTGGGATTATTTTTTGTATTTGTGGGATGTTTAGGGTGTTTTCAAGAAATTAAGTTTGTCACCGAATGTAGTCGCTTTTTATTCGTGTCACTAAAATTATTTTCGCCGTAGCGAAAGGGTTAACAAAGCTCGCAAAGAACGAATCTCATAGAGACACGCCGGGTAATTTCAAAACCTGTAGATTCAAAACGTAACGCGCTCCTCCGAGCGTAATTTCTCCGCCTCGTCCGTCGTCCGCCGTAAGCAATTTCGTCCTCCAACGAGAACAGAATTACGGGAAATAAAGGCGGCGATATTTTCCAGGACGCCGTGAACAGAATTGTCTCCTGCCGGCTGTCCTTCGTTAACGCGAGACTCTATTACTTATTTGTATTGCCAGGAGTCGACGGCGGCGAAGGGGGTAGCGGCGGTCGCCGCGAGGGGCAAGAGGCGTGCGCGCCGAGACTTATCCCGCTCGTAGATCGCCGCGTTAGGAATCCCCCCTCCCCCGTTCATCAAAGTAAATTTCTTAGAGGGAATCCCTTTGGTGCGCGCGGCCGTCTAATTCTATCGTCGTCGTACCCAGTGTAAACGGCCAGTTGCTCCGTTTCCGTGGAAATCCGCCCCGGTATTTACCTCCGACTGAAACCGCACCGGCTCCATCCCGACTTCGCGATTCTTTTACACCGGAACTAAACGGGACGTCTCGCGCGAGCCCGAATCTTTCACTTTACGCAACCTTTTCGTTGTCGTTTTACCGCCTTTTAGCGGTCTCTCGCACGGCCTCCGCAGATTTACCCCTTAAGCAGACGTCAAGATTCAAGATTCTAAAGGATCTATCGCTGCCGTGGAGATCGCTCAACTCCTGTATCAAACAATTCTTTAACCCTTTGCACTCGAGTGACTGTGACACTCGGTGACTATGAGGCACCGCTAAAATTGTTCTGTCACCCTTTAAAATAATTTTTATAGCAACAAAGTTTAATGTTAGAAAAATTGTTGAAAATGAAACTGTTAATATGAATCGCGAGAGTAAAATTGGTATATATGAAATGCGCTTTCGTAGCTTAAAATGGAAATACTGTACACTAGAAAAATTATTTCAGATTTACAGTAAAAATGGCTTCGAGGGCAAAGGTTTAATAATCTATATGCTTGTCAATTTTTAAAATTTTTAATAATCTATACTTTCACCCTGTACACCGAAGTCGCGACGACTCCGCCATAATAACCGACAGCGGCACGGCGCGATCGTCGAGAGTTTACGAGGTCCGAGATGTGCGACGACGGGGCTCTCCCCCCTCTCTCTCTCTCTCTCGCTCTCTTTCTCTGGTCTCCAGGTCGAGGAAACTGTGGGAGCTGAGAGCACGAGCAGCGAACGAGGTATCGCGGATAGAGGAATCTGTAGGAAACGGGTGGCCTCGATTGGGATCGTAAAGTCGACGACTGGGCGTCCGCAGTTCCCCAGGCCAGTACGTGATGGCCCCCCCCCCCCCCCCCCCCCCACACGGCTAACTCTCCCCAGAATCCGCTGACTGTTATTTTGATCGGAGCGACGACGACGACGACGACGACGACGGGGTCTCTCCGCTCGGCGCGGCGCCGAAAGAGGATAATACGTCGTCAGGCCGCGCGGCGATACACCCCTCCCGCAATACTGCTGACCGTAATACCGTGGACGTTCACGCTACGTACGGCCCTGAAAGCTTCGTTTTCGAACCGTCGATTATGGTGGCCGCCACCCCCGCGCCCCGAGACCCGGGACCAAGGATATCGAGAAAGGACCGCTTGCTAATACGCGCCGATGGCTCGCTTCTGCCACACTTTAACTCTTCGCACACCGAAGCCATTTTAATTCTAAATCTAAAATAATTTTTCTAGCTTATAGTGTTTCCGTTCTATGCAATAACAGTGCACTTTTATTAATACTTGATTCTTGCGACTAGTAGCAACAGTTTCACTGCTTGGCAATTTTTTAAATCGAAAAAAAATCGAATTAAATGGAAAAAATCGAAATTCTATTGTTATAAAAATTATTTTGGAACATAGTGAAATAATCTTAGTGGTGCCGCAGAGTCACCATTGGAGTGCAAAGGGTTGAAAAGAGCTGGAAAGCCACGGCTTATGTCACAATAGTTTTATAAAGTTTATACACCGAGAGTGGGAACTTGTCCACTGTAGTCGATGTTCCGGGTGAATCGTAAAAATGTCACTGGCGCCCGCGTAATTAATGGCCTACTTATACCTGCGTCTTATCTCTGTTAGAGGCTAAGTGTGGAGCAGGAAGGGTCAACGCTAAATCCGCGACGGAATCGCACGGGCCTCGAGCGCCGACAGATCGCGCGACGCGTCACTTAATTGGTCCCCGGGTATAGGAAAAAACGCGGAAATTTCTTCGAACAGCCAATTATCACGGTTCCCGACAGGAGCCACCGCGCCCCCTCTCTCTCTCTCTCTCTCTCTCTCTCTCGACGGCCGTCCGCGCGGCGTCGAACTAATTAGCGGGGAAATAATTATCGGCGCCCCGCTCGCCGAGGAAACACACCGGCGCGGACGCGGGCACGCGGCGACGCCTCCCGGGGTGAAAATGAAGCGGTCACGGAAATATTTAGCGGGTCGGTCGGCCGACCGAAATTGGCCCACGCGAAATTGCCGTTTCGCCCTTTGTCCGGCCTGTCCAATTTTTCCGCCGAAACCCCCGCGTGCTCGGCCGCCGCCGCCTCCGCCGCGCGCACCTCCCCCCTCCTCTCTCCGAATACCCCGCGCTGTTTTATAATCCCGGCGGGCCGATTCGAAAATCGAGAAATATTCGGCGCTCGTTCGATCGTGAAAAATCTGTTCCGACCGCGTTTTAGCACTTTTACAATGGCGCGCGGTCTGCCGTGAAAGCTTTTCATCGACGCCCTCCCTGCCCTCCGAAAACAGAGAGAGAGAGAGAGAGAGAGAGAGAGAGAAGCCTAAACGGAGTAAAGGGCGGAAAGGGCCGAAACGGGGCCAGTTGGGCGAATTTATTGCCCAAGAGTTGTTAGCCCTTTTAACCACTTAGCTGCATCTAAAGAAGATAGATTTTCTTATCCGTTTTATCAATTATACCTAGTTTTCTTGGTAATTGTTTCAGAATTATTCTAAATGAAATTCGTAAATTCTGAAATTTACGAATACGATACCGTAAGCATTTTGACATAAATCGTAGGAGAATTATATTTATTACAAGACAGTCGCGACCAAATGACCATTTAATTAAGAATTGAAATTTTCAATTTTCAACGATTATATTACTGAAAATAAAAGCTATATTTTATTAACCCCTTCATTTTTGACAAGGTGGACGCTACCACTGATATAACAAAAACATAATTTCCCCGCGAAACGTCACTCGATTCCTCTGTCCAGCCCATCGTGTGCCAGCACGATCGAAAAAACCGTCGCAGAATGGCAGAGCGAGACGCGGCTTTTTCTGCGGCCGATAGCCATTACACGGTGTTCTCATCCGGCCGGCCGCGGCCGTTCCGCGGAATTATTGCTCGCGGAAACGCGCCGGAACCGAGACATTATGCCGCGAGAGCACGTGCGCATAAATGCGGGGGCGATACGGGCCGCGGGGGGGAGACACGGTTATCCGGGTGCAGCAGCAGCGGCAGCGGCAACGGCAGCAGCGCGGTGCATCGACCACAGTAGTACGTGCCGACGATGCAGCGCCGGTACGCGAAGCTCGATTAAACTCGGCCGTTACTCTCTTAAGACGAGAGAACCGCGTGGCCGCGCCCAACTTAATTAAAATGTCGATTAAACGGTCGATCACGGTGGAAACGGGATGACGGATATCCATCTGGGGGAGGGGAGAGAACACCTTCGAATACTTCCGCCCACGCGAAAATGAGTTCGTCCGACGAAACTCTTTCGGATGGGTGATTGATCGCTAATTCGGATCGCGTTTCCAACCAGCACGTTGCCGGTGAAACTGGCGAGACGTGAGGCGGATGCACGGGTTTCAAATAGCGCTACTTTTTTAGAAAGCTGTATTGTTAACACATTGCGTATGGAAGACGAGATTTCTCGTCTTTAGCAATTTTCGTTTTCAGGTTTTTTCGACTCAATCGACGATTTAAGGAACTAGATATACACTTTCTTGTTACGTTACCAGGGTAACGAAGTCTTTCGTATCCCCTTAACAAATGGTTAGCAAAGCAAAATGAATGTCAACTTTTTGTCACACGGGCAAATCGCCGTACGCAATGGGTTAAATAGTCAGAGCCATTTAATTTCGCCATAAATTCAAAGGCTCTCGAACCCTAAGTACTTACCAATTGTTCGCCCCTCGAAATATCGAGGAACAAATAAACGTACATATCCCGTGGATCAAAGAGGGCGCACGTCTTTTTAGAAGCCCGTCGGAGGGCTCGAAAAAATCGTCGGAAGTTCGCCGAGGCTCTCCAACCGCTCGCGCGGCCATCTGCGTCTCCTTATAAATCCGCTTGCCCCGGGAAAGAAAGACATAAGGGAATCCCCTATGGATCTCCGATCCCGCTAGAAGAAAAAAAACAACAACGATATCGCAGGGGTAGTCTCTCCAGCCGTAGTCGGGCAGAATTGTATTCCGATAAAGACTAACGAATAAAACGTTACCCGACGCTATCCAATAAATATTCAATCGCACGGGAAACTTATCCGCATGAAAATGCCGACCGAGGAGGATTTTATTCGAACGAGGATTTATTTAAACGTGATTATATTAGCGCAAGCTTTTATTCGAACGAGAATTTATTTAAACAAGATTTTATTCATTATTCATTTATTTATACATTATTATTTATTTATTATGCATTATACATTATTTATACATTAATTTTGTCAGTACAAGAATTTGTTTAAATAAGATTTTATTCGAATGGAAATTTATCTGGACAAGATTTTACTAGTACAAGAATTTATCTAGACGAGATTTTATTGGTATAAGAATTTATTCGATCAGGATTTTATTCGAACGAGAATTTATTCGTACAGATATTCGTCCAAGAAATAATTGAGATTCGATAAAAATTATACAGCGCAAAGCGACTCGGTGTTTGTATAAATCATAGATATAGCAATTTACAATGAATTGTTCGAATAAAATATTCTCCCATAAATATAGACAACCCCTAACCCTGTCTCCAGGTCACCCTGGTCTTTTTCCAAAAGCCTGGCCTGGCAGGGTGTTCGTCGCCCTGGATCCCCGCAGATCCCACACTTCGGCTTTCGAAAATAAAGCGACGGAAAATAATGTGAAACGGTTCGGCGCGGATTTCGCAGGGGTTTCGGATGGCCGCCGTACACGCGGTAGGGGTTGATACTCCGTTGACCTCATTAAGGCGGATAATAGCATCGGTGGGGGGGCTGTAACCGAGGATCGACTTCAGCCCGAAGATCGAGCTGTCTGTTCTCTCCTCCGTGTGATGTCCCACATCGGCCCTCTCCCTTAACGTGATCCGAGCCATTCGAGGGGGGTCCGAGGGGGTCCGGGGAGGTCCGGGAGGCGACGTGTGGGCTGCACGGAGGTTCGCACGGGTAGAACCGATCGTAAGGGTTGTTATCGGAATACCCTCGGCCTCTCTCTGCGGCTCTCCGACGGAAACGAGACTTAGTGGCGCGAACGTGTGTTGGTTCGATGGTGTTGTTGCTGTTACCGGTGGCGATGGCGGCACAGCGGCGATGACGATGGTTCATCCTCGTCTTTGGGAGTGGTGGTGGTGGTGGTGCTGTTGTTGTCTGCGGGCCCGGGGCGTGTGCAGCTTTCGGTCTCCTTTCCACGCGAGAGACAGCCGGTCCTCTGCCGCCTTTCTCGCCCCCACCTGTAGACGATACACGGTATTCGGGCTATCTTCGAACTACGTGCAAGCCCGGATATAATGCGGACTAGCGATGTAGATTAGTTCGAGCTGTCTCCCCTCTACGGCCCTCCCTCTCTCTCTCTCTCTTGTCAGCGTGTCTCCCTCTTTTGGCTTCCTCTCTCCATCTCTCTTTGGGATGTCCTTCTCCTGTCTCTTTGGGAGGTTTTCCTCTATCTATCTTTAGGACGTCATGCTCTCTCTCTATCTGTCTCCTTCTCTTTATCAGCCTCTTCCTTTTTCTATTCAGGGTTTATCTCTTTTTTTCTCTTTCAGCATTCCTCTGCTTTCAGAAGCTCTCTCTGTCTTTTTCTGTCTTTAAATTCCAGAATGTCTCTTTCTCTTTCTGTCATTAGTGTTCGCCTCCATTCAGAATTTCTCTCTTTTTCGCTTTAATTCTCTTTGGTTCTATCACTCTCCCCTTCTCTCTTTAGGGCCATTTGATCCTAGCCCTCTTGCTCTCTCCATCTCTCTTCAGTTCGTCTCTCTCTTTAGGGCCATTTGGCTCTAGCCCTCTTTCTCCCTCCACCTCTATAACTTCCATCCCTCTCTCTCTCCACCGGTATAATTCCCAACCCCTCTATCTCTATAACAGCCATCATCCCTCTCTCTCTTGATCTCCATAACTTCCTCCTCTCTCTCTCTCTCTAACTCTATAACTTCCTTCTCTCTCTCGATCTCTACAACTTCCTCCCCCATCTCTCTCTCTCTCTCCCTCTCTCTCTCTCTCTCTCTTTCCTTCCGCCGGTATCAGCGTCGCTGTCTCCGTCGATCACCGCGCATCCCCTGTCCCGTATTCGTCTTTCCGCCTGATCCCCGGTCCTCAACGGCCGCCGCTATGGCCACCACGCCGGCACACAGCCCTCCCCGGAGAGTCTAACGATCAAATCTGGCTGCGCATACACCACGCTTTGATACCAGGCCGCTACATGCGACCCGCGCGACGTGTACACGGGACACACCGCGTACACAACGGGGACTAACGAGTGCCGTGGCTCCGACCTCCTTCCGGACACCCACCTTCCGATCGGTCTTCCACGATTCCTCCGCGCCGATCTATCGACTTTCGGGCGGCGACGCCGACCCCTGTGGGAACAGGTCCGGTGACCTGCCGATTTCTGGGGACGCTCTCTCTCTCCCTCTCTCTCCCTCTCTCTCTCTCTTCCCCCTCGATCCTGGTGACCCGAAACGCGTCCGGCGGGGAGTGTTCGGCCACGTTCTCAGCCTCGGAAATCACGCGCGACATCGTCGTCCTCCGGCTGGCCTCGACGTGTCGGAGTAACTGGTTCGTTCGTTAACACGATCGCCCTCGTGTCGACCGTGCGCGCGCGATACCCCTCGCGCGAACAAACTTGCTGATGGTGTGGCCCATGCTTTCGAGATGATTTTAGTGGGGGATGTAGGGCGAGATGATTTTAGAAGGGTCTATATTTCGAGATGATTTTGCTAGGTCTGGCGAGGGGTGTTTTGGCTGACGCTGGTCGATGCTTTTCGTCGCGAGTCGATATGATAGAAGAGAATTAAAGGGGGCATTGTTCTACTATTTTCTCTTGTTGTAATGCTTTCTCGTTATAATTGTTGCTTTATTGTTATTCGGTTCGTTTTCTGTATTCATTCTTCATAATTTCTGAGCAATCAAAGTGGAATTCAATGTTTTAACTAAAATGCTGCGCGACTTTTTATATCGTACGAAAACGCCTGACAAATTCAATCTTTTGCGACGCAATGGCCTGCAAACTTATGTCAAAGCCAAACGCAAAAATATCATGTTAACTAAGCACTCAAATCAATGTTACAACAAACGATTGACATTTTTCTCTTCCTATCTATTTTTTAATATTTTTCGTTCGACCTCGTACGCTATAAAAAAATATATACAAATATATACATAAAAATTTGGTTGAACGTTCAATTTTCGTTTCTATTTCGATTTAATTTATTTGACTAACCTTGAAAGATGTTTAACATTTAAAAAATTTATATAACAATATTGAAGCTCATGTAGTACAATATGACACATTTGTCTAAATAATTGATACAAAATTAATGATTGCTATGACCCACAGGCTACGGTAGAGAAAGCCGATTTATAGGCCGCCGGTCGATAAAGCGTTAAAAAGAAATAATTCCAAGAAATTCTTCTGCTCGCGAGGAAGAGCAGAATTTTCCTCTTTCTCCATTTTCCCCTAACCGAGAAAACCGGTCGTCGACTAACCCCGGAGAACAGCGGGGATTTGTCAAGAGCGACGTGGACTGGTTGGGGGGCCGGGGATCTCTGCGAGCTATCGGTTATGCCGCAGAAATGCAAAGTATGATAACAATGATCGCAGAGAGAGAGAGAGAGAGAGAGAGAGAGAGGCGCGACTTGGAAGGGCCAGAGAGGGTTCGATAGGCGTCGCGCAACGGCTATATCGATTCCCATCTTGCGGAACGTTCGCTCACCTGGTCTCGGTTAACCGCAGGCTTTAGGGGTTGGTTAGAAGAGGCCTGGCAGCGGTGGCTGCTGGCTACTACCCCCCCCCCCCCCCCCCCCCCCCCTCCCTTCCTCGTAGTCATTACCGAGGCCGTGCACACCCGGTGATGAAGTTCACCTCGGGCCCCCGGGAAAGGCGACGCGCGTCTTGCACCCTTCAGAAATTTCTGCTGGCTTTCTCTCCTCCTTTCTTGCGCCATTTTACTCTCCGTCGCTCTCCTTTTCCTCTCTGACGCTCTCCTTTTCCTCTCTGTCACTCTCTTCTTTCTCCCTTTTTCTTTTCCTCTCTCTTTTTTTTCTCTTTTTTCTCTTTTTTTCTCTTTTTTTCTCTTATACCTTCTTGTACCTTATTGCTGGCTTATATGCTTGCTGTCTTATTCCCTGACGCTGTTTCACACTCTTTCCTCTCTCTTTCTCGCTCTTCTGTTTTTTTTTTGCCTTTTTCTTGCTTGATGGCGTTATTGTTGTCTCTGTCACAATTTATTAATATCTTTCTCTCTCTCTTTCCCTCTCATAATTTGTTATTTTGTTACTCTAGATTGCAATTTTTCGCTCGGCTCTCGAACCCGCTCCGCGCCGATTTACAACGGCGAAATCCGCCGGCCCCGTCGAAGCCAGTTAATTAGCCGGCGACGATTCATCGCCGATAATTCGTAGATTTATCAAACGAAACGTTGCCGCGTGCCGCCTCTTTGTTGACCGGGCGACGATGCACCGGCGATTACGGGGTCCCGGCGCCGAATTCTCCTGCTCGTCCACCCGAGGAATTCTTTAATAACGTTGTATCGCATTAGCCGTGTAAATTGAACCGTAATTGTATTCATTCTGGAATTAATTGGCCCATATCGTTATCGCGCGCCCCCCTCCCCCTCCGCCGTGTTTGTGTCCGCGCGGTGTACGCGGAAGAGAAATCACCGTGTTAACAGGCTAATGGCCCTGCCCGGCTTGACGAGCCTGTTATTTTACCATCGAGAATAATTGAAACGGCCCGAGCCGCGGAAACGTTGCTCTCCGCGTGTCTACGATCCACGTCTTAATTATCGCTGGAAAGATTATTTGATAACAATCGTTACTGAATAATTATACCGAGAAATGAAAGCAGGATGGTCTAAGGTTAGTTTCTACCTCTTCGAAAGCTGCAGTCGAAATGTGGTTTTTAAATCTAGTTTTCAAAATGCATTTTTATTGGAATTTCGTTTCTATTACTAGACTTATTAAGTCAAGAATGAATCAGTACCGTTTTGCACGATCAAGTTAGGTTTTCTAGTCTTAGTATACTCGATGAAGTCGTTTCAATTGCGACGGAATTTTTCGAGTCGATTTTTGACACTTGACGCTTCAACAAGATTCAAAAACCACTTTTCTTAAAACGTTCCTCGAACAAACGAAATTGGGACAATTTAGGCTGCGAAGAAGTTCAGCTTAAATCCAATGGTAAATTTAAACACCCCAGAAATGGGGTTTTATCAATTAAAGGATTCAGATATTGTTCGAATTTTCGAAACTTGATTTCTGTCGCTCGACGCACTTTTATCGCAATAAATTCGCAGGCACCAAGTTTTTAACCCTTTACCGTCGAAGCTGATTCAGGTCGAACTGCAAAATATATTATCTGATCTCCATATTATTTGTTACAATTTATGCATGTGAAATTTAAGTCATTGAAAAGTATTAACAGTTTTAACAATTTCTTAAAACATATAAACAAGGCTGATGCTATTCAGCATTAATTCGAAGAACAGCAGAGCAATTTTTCGTGACGTCCGCGAGTCGCCGCTCGAGCGCAAAGAGTCGATAGCACGTGTAAGACGTAACGGGACAAGCTACTATTTCTCCCGATAAACTCTCCGCTTCGAGTTTCAATAATTAAACGACTCCGATACCGCGAAAACTTTCGCTCCTCGCTTCTCCTCCCCCGCCGCGTTACACGGTTGTCAATATTGAACAGGGGATCGTCTTCCGCGGGGCGGAGCGTGGGTACAGGCGAAAGATCCGGCCAACAACAATGTTGCACCGTCGCGGTGTAATCGGCCGTCGGAGCGCGCGCGTCGCAGAGAATTTGCCCGGGTGTGCGCGCGAACGTTCGGTGACCTACTTATCAGTTATTATTTGCGGAGACCGAGGATCCATGATAAGTTGATCACTCCGCGGGCCGGCGAACCTCCTCCCCCCTCTCTACTCTCTACCTCCCCCTCCTCTCTCCACTCTCTACCTCCCTACGGCACCGGCTATACAACAGAAATTGTTGTTACCCAATTTCCCGGCGGCCTGTTTCAACATTCGAAACTTCACCGACGCGAGATCTCTCCCTCCCCTCCTCTCCCCTCCCCTCCCTTCCCACCGCCGGTTAGCGCGCCGCTCGGTTTTGCTTGCAATCTAGACCGGTGCACGCGCCGTCTCGGTGCCCCCGTCTATAAACCGGGGATCTACAATAAATAGCATAATCCGGTGTAGCACGGTTAACCGACCGATGTTTCGCAGTTCCCGTCAGATTAATAGACCAGGTGCGGCGGTTTCCTTCGCGAGCGGTGGCTGAGTCGACGCCCGGGCAAGCGCGAACTAATAGGGCCGTGGTGGTACAGGTGTGCTGACCTCTACGGTCGTCGTCGGTCCCGTAAGTGTTCGTAATCCTCGTCGCTTGTAAGAGAAGTCTCTTGAAATCGAGGGACGCGATTTTGCGATAAACTTTTTATTATCTTGTTTCATATTTTTGGATGTGACGGCGAGAGAAAGGTCGCCGATATTTGAGAATATATTTAATAATATAGAAGCTTGTGCAGTAGGACAATCTAACACTTCCACCGCAATGATAGATAACAATTTATTGGCAAGCAATGTTTGACATGCAGTGCAACATGCCACAATGCATAGCCATTGTTGCAGACATTAATTATTGTGAAGCTACGCGTACCAACTAGGTATATGATGTATCGATTAATTTGTGTATCGTATAATCCTGGAACTTGGCGCTCTAAATATTGTTTCGTTAAATATTGAGTTTAACAGACTGAAAAATATTGCTTGAGATCTCACGGTAGGAACACTTGATTAATTTTATTAAATATGCTAATTTAGAACAGAGGATCTATAGATTATTCCTTGCTTTAAAACAGTACCCAATTAATCACATATAGATGCAATTTGATATAATATAATTAGATATAATTCAACGCTTTAATTATTCAACGACAGAGGAGAACCGAGAATATTTGTCATCCTATTATTAATTTAATAGGACTTAATATCATTCTGATATCAATTTAAAAAATCAATTTATCAATGATTTAATATTAATACAAACAAACGCCTCTCGACGCGAGTATTTTACAACTTCGTTTCCTAATGCAAGAACAACGCTGCTCTCTACATAATAACCTGGCAATACCCACCGCAAGTAGAAAATGTCGACCACAGTCAGGCAGGAATTTAGAGCTCGGACTAGACTAGTTTCGTTTCAGCGAAGCCGTTTCTCGAACTGTTCATCGGCTCGTATCGACAACAAAAGGCAAGAGGTTAATAAGAAAAGCCTGTCTTGCGTAAAAAAAAGCCGATCGGAGCCGGTATCAGGACGCGCGTAAAAAAATCGGGAACAATCGGCAGGTGCGCATTGATTTCAGCGACAACGGGGGGGCTGGTTGTTCTGTAGGACACCGGGATCGCATTTTTTCTGGTATCTGTTGGACAGTTGAGCAGCAGCCAGAGAGCGATTTCTCTGTTCCCGTTGTCCCGTAGCGCAACAATGCTCGCGCACACGCATTGCAGCTGTTCGCGGCCGTGTTGAGGTCCACGGATCGAGAGGACGTCGTGCGCGCGCGACTTCCACCGAACAATCGCGTTAAATGTACGATAAATCAGACAATTATTTGAGACGGCTCGAATGTCTTAGAAACGTCCTAGGTACGTCTTAGAAACGTCCTGTGTTACAAATCAAGATTTTTTTTTAGACGAATGGAAGATAAATTATAGACGCCTTATGGATGGCTTATGGAAGTATTTAAGATGTTTAGAATGTCATGTGAACGGCTTAAAAACGTCTTAGAAACGTCCTAGAAACGTTCTCTGTTACAAATCCAGACATCATAAAGATATTTTATGGACGCTTTATAGATGCTTTATGGACGCCTTTAAGACGTTTAGAAAGTCCTGTGAACGGCTTAGGAATGTCCTAGAAATGTCCTAAAAACGTCCTAGGTACGCCCTAGAAACATTCTATGTTACAAATCAGTTATTTAATTCTCACAAGACAACGCTCGTTAATACTTCGCAACCTCGATAAATCAACCATAAACAATCGAAGATAAATCATCCATCGTTACAATAAGAGTGCCATAAATTCGACAGAAATGATGCTCGAAGCGATTCGAGCCGTTCCTATTCTTTTCGCGGCGCAAGCCTCTGTCGCACGGCTTTTACGTTCGCGCTTTCTGATGGACGGCTTCATCCGCGGAGCAAGTGAGCATTGCGACAACTCGACGAGCGAAGATAAGGCTTATGCACCGTGGTCGGTGAGTTAGTGTGGCGAGGCACGTACGCACGCGAAACGAATAAACACGGGGTCGGAGCTGGGGGAGGGTGGCAGTGTCGCGCGGGCATAAACGGGCCGAACTGCTGCACCGGATAACTCTCGGACCGAGCCGTGCCAATAATTCGCGCGGCGCTAATCTTTTGCACGATCGGCCGCCGCGGCGCCCTCGCCCACGGCCTCGTAAACCCTAATCTCGCCGTGATTTTCTCGTTTATGTTAAACGGCGGCCGCGACCGTCTCGGAACCGGATAAATACTCCCTGCGACAAAATATTTTTCTGTTACTCGGAGAAAAGCCCTACGGGCCCTAATAAGGCACTTGTGATGGTATCTAAAGGTCCTTCGTGCTTTTGTAATTTTTATTATGAAATTATTACAAAGTTGTATATTCGTTGGTAAATAAAAGTAATATGCAGAATTAAATAAGAGAAATATTCATAAATTCGCTTTTATATCGCTATAGTTTGATGGCAGTGAAAAAATTCGAGAATGTAGTTAACATTCGCGGAAACTCGTTCGATGATCTTCGTTGAAAAATATTGTTCGGTTTAGTAAAAAAGAAAAAATTATTAAAATCCAACCTCGACAGGGTCTGAAAATTCGTCTAAATTCGATTCGAGAAAAAGGCTGAATAATTCCTATTTTTTCTGACGTCAGCCCTATGCAAAAATTTGTTAATATAAACAAAATATGTAGAATCAAGCCT